>NW_027248486.1:0-300000 GCF_031021105.1 Erythrolamprus reginae | reverse complement strand
AGGACTTTATACCCGGATTCTTTTGGGATTATTTTCAGTTACTCACTTCAACTCATTTGGTCGACAAAGAAGCAGCTTGGAGAACAAGCTTGGAGTTGAAGTTGGAGTTTTTGGAGTGAAAGAAACAATCCCAGAGAAAAAAAAGACGACTGAGTGGTCAGCAGGACTTTATTTTTAGGCCTGGCAATTTTTTCTTCTTCTTTCCATAGGAGTTCCACCTTGATGGGGTTTAGGACATTTTGCCTACGCCAGATGGACAAAGCTCTTTCCTCCGCAGCAGCTGATCGGCCGCTGCCTTCTCTCCCTCGCCCAAAGGCCCCTAGCTTTTGGCCCCAGCCCTTTGGTCACGAAAATCCACATTCAGCCAAAGCCAATTTAGCAGCCCAAGAATTTGACTGGAAGACCAATTCTCCTGCTTGCTAAGAAGGTTGGACTAGATGGTCTCTGAGGTCTCCACCCTCTCTATCATTCCGTTTCATTCTCCTGCTTTAGTTGGGGATCAGACTAGATGGCCTCTGAGGTCCCCTCCCTCTCTATCATTCCGTTTCATTCTCCTGCTTGAGCTGGGGGTCAGACTAGATGGCCTCTGAGGTCCCCTCCATTTTCCTGCTTGAGCTGAGGGTCAGAGTAGATGGCCACTGTGGTCCTTTCCCTCTCTATCATTCTGTAAGTCTCCTGAATGAGAAGGGGGTCAGACTAGATGGCCACTGAAGTCCCTTCCCTCTCTATCATTCTGTAAGTCTCCTGCTGCTGCGGAGGAAAGAGCTTCATCCAACTGGCGGAGGCAAAAAGTCCCAGCCCTCCTTGAGGTAACCGCCTTCTGACACATGAATCCCAGCGACCAGTTAGGTCCCACAGAGTTGGCCTTCTCCAGGTCCCGTCGACTAAACAATGTCGTCTGGCGGGACCCAGAGGAAGAGCCTTCCCTGTGGCGGTCCCGACCCTCTGGAACCAGCTCCCTCCAGAGATCAGAATTGCCCCCACCCTCCTTGCCTTTCGTAAGCTCCTTAAAACCCACCTCTGTCGTCAGGCATTGGGGAATTGAATTATTCCTTCCCCCCAGGCCTATACAATTTATGCAAGGTATATTTGTGTATATGTTGGGCTTTTAATAAGGGTTTTTAGTTCTTTTAAATATTAGATTTGTTATATGTTGTTTTATTGTTGTTGTTAGACACCCTGAGTCTACGGAGAAGGGCGGCATACAAATCTAATAAACAAATAAATAAATAAATAAAATATTTAATCTTGGTGGGGAAGCACCAACCATGGAGAACAGAAATTTACTCTTCTCCCCCTCCCCTTTTCTCTTTCAGCCATGGAGCCACAAACCGATGTAGTCTTCAAAGTCACAATTGTCATCCTGATTGGATACCTGTTCACCTGTCTCTGGCACCTATTGCGCTATTGCAAATAAGTGGCTCCTGATCGGGGTAGTGGCGTCACCACAACTGAGGGAGGCCTGGGGCCCTGGAAAGCCCCCCCCCCCCCCACAAATCCTGGTTGGGCTAATAGCAGGAAGGATAGACTCCCTCGGGGCTGGAAGGGACCCTGAAGGTCTTCTAGCCCAACCCCCAATCTATAAGAATGAACTTTGTTATCCTTTTGAGAAAGCAATGGAGCACTCACTGATATTTTGTTCTTTTTGTCTTCTTCAATCCACAGAAGGCGATGGGACCAAGTGCCACCAGAGACACCAATTGAAGATGTGGAGGCCCACATCATCTTTGTTGCCCCCTACATCCCGGATCCCTCCCAATCCCGCATCTCCCTGGTTCAGGAGTAGGATGACAGTCCCCCTTCTGTCAGTCTTCCCTCTGTCAGTCTTCCCTCTGTCAGTCTTCCCTCTGTCAGTCTTCCCTCTGTCAGTCTTCCTTCCGACAGTCCTCCTCTTGAAACACCCAACAATGCAATGGTCGGTAAGTATTTGCATTAATTTGGTCATCAATTTTCCTTTATTTTTCCATTTGAAATATCTTCCTGTTTTTATTGTTGGTGTTATTTAATTCTTCCAGCATTTTGTGCATTTGCACTTCCTGTTTTGGGTAGGGGTGCTTGGAGGTGGAAGCTAGCGGGAAAGAAAAGTAGGAGCCTTTAATGTGAATGTGGTTGCTTATTTATTCTTTTGTTTCTTTCTCCATTATTAAATATTCAATCTGTGCTTTTTTTGCCCAGGATCTGATGAAAGCGACCATTGCATTGTCGAGCTGGGAGTTGCGGGAATTGGAGGCTTCCGGGATGAGGTTTTAATTGTTTAATAAATTATATCCAAGTTGTTTAATAAATTATATCCAAATTGTTTAATAAATTATATACAAATGTAAAATATGGACTAATGTGTTATTTGTTATAGATGCATTTATATGGGTTGAAAATCCTTACTCTGACTATTGTATTGGCAGTTCTGTGTTAGCAATACTTCAGAAGAGAAGGATTTAGGGGTAGTGATTTCTGATAATCTCAAACTGGGTGAGCAGTGTGGTCGGGTCATGGAGCCAGAAAACGATAGATTCTTCATAGTCATAATTGCAATACTTGTGACGTACATTTTTATCTGTCTCTGGTACTTATTGCGCTACTGCAAGTAAGTGGCTCCTGATCGGGGTTTTGGCATCACCACAACTGAGGGAGGCCTGGGGCCCTGGAAAGCCCCCCCCCCAAATCCTGGTTGGGCTAATAGGAGGAAGGATAGAGCCACCAGTTGAAGATGTGTAGGCCCACGTCATCTATGTTGTCCCCTACATCCCGGATCCCTCCCAAAACCGCATCTCCCTGGTTCAGGAGGAGGATGACAGTCCCCCTTCTGTCAGTCTTCGTTCTGTCAGTCTTCCTTCAGACAGTCTTCGTTCTGTCAGTCTTCGTTCTGTCAGTCTTCGTTCTGTCAGTCTTCCCTGTGACAGTCCCCCTTCTGTCAGTCTTCCCTCTGTCAGTCTTCCCTCTGTCAGCCTTCCTTCCGACAGTCCTCCTCCTGAAACACCCGACAATGTAATGGTGGGTAAGTATTTGCACTAATTTGGTCATCAATTTTCCTTTATTTTTCCATTTGAAATATCTTCCTCTTTTTATTGTTGGTGTTATTTAATTCTTCCAGCATTTTGTGCATTTGCACTTCCTGTTTTGGGTAGGGGTGCTTGGAGGGTGGAAGCTAGCGGGAAAGGAAAGTAGGAGCCTTTAATGTGAATGTGGTTGCTTATTTATTCTTTTGTTTCTTTCTCCATTATTAAATATTCAATCTGTGCTTTTTTTGCCCAGGATCTGATGAAAGCGACCATTGCATTGTCAAGCTGGGAGGTGTGGGAATTGGAGGCTTCCTGGATGAGGATCAAAATTGACAGATGTCGCTTCCACATCGTCACTTGCTGGTTCTGGTGACACTTACTACCCCTTCTCTATTTTGTAAATAGTTTTTGTAAATATTTCAACTGTTAAATAGGGAAATTGTAAATAGTTTTAATTGTTTAATAAATTATATACAAATTATTTAATAAATTATATACAAATGTAAAATATGGACTAATGTGTTATTTGTTATAAATGCATTTATATGGGTTGAAAATCCTTACTCTGAGTATTGTGTTGGCAGTTCCGTGTTAGCAAAAGCTTCAGAAGAGAAGGATTTAGGGGTAGTGATTTCTGACAATCTCAAAATGGGTGAGCAGTGTGGTCGGGTCATGGAGTCAGAAAACGATAGAGTAGGAAAACGATAGATTCTTCATAGTCATAATTGCCATACTTGTGACGTACATTTTTATCTGTCTCTGGTACTTATTGCGCTATTGCAAGTAAGTGGCTCCTGATCGGGGTAGTGGTGTCTGTCACACTGAGAATTGCCAGCCAACAGAGACATTCAGTATTTGAAGGATTTGATGTGTGCCTTCCCCGTCTGATCACACCCCCTCATACATCACTCCCACAATTCATATCTTTTCCTACATGTCACATCCGCCTGCTTACATAGGCAAGCATTCCAATCTATTCTCCATTCTCTGTTCAGCCATGTTCTGGCTACTTGATAAGTGCCGCTCCTGGCACAATTTACTTGTTTACTAAATAAAGTTTGTTTTACTTTGATTCCTGTCTGCCGAGACTCATTAAAAATCTATCCATCCCAACAGTGTCACCACAACTGAGGGAGGCCTGGAGCACTGGAAAGCCCCCCCCCCAAATCCTGGTTGGGCTAATAGGAGGAAGGATAGACTCCCTTGGGGCTGGAAGGGACCCTGAAGGTCTTCTAGCCCAACCCCCAATCTATAAGAATGAACTTTGTTATCCTTTTGAGAAAGCAATGGACCACTCACTGATATTTTGTTCTTTTTGTCTTCTTCAATACACAAGAGGCAATGGGACCAAGTGCCACCAGAGCCACCAATTGAAGATGTAGAGGCCCACGTCATCTTTGTTGCCCCCTACATCCCAGATCCCTCCCAATCCCGCATCTCCCTGGTTCAGGAGGAGGATGACAGTCCCCCTTCTGTCAGTCTTCGTTCTGTCAGTCTTCCCTCTGTCAGTCTTCCCTCTGTCAGTCTTCCCTGTGACAGTCACCCTTCTGTCAGTCTTCCCTCTGTCAGTCTTCCCTGTGACAGTCCCCCTTCTGTCAGTCTTCCCTCTGTCAGTCTTCCCTGTGACAGTCACCCTTCTGTCAGTCTTCCTTCAGACAGCCTTCCTTCCGACAGTCCTCCTCCTGAAACCCCCGACAATGTAATGGTGGGTAAGTATTTGCACTAATTGGGTCATCATTTTTCCTTTATTTTTCCATTTGAAATATCTTCCTGTTTTTATTGTTGGTGTTATTTAATTCTTCCAGCATTTTGTGCCTTTGCACTTCCTGTTTTGGGTAGGGGTGCTTGGAGGGTGGAAGCTAGCGGGAAAGAAAAGTAGGAGCATTTAATGTGAATGTGGTTGCTTATTTATTCTTTTGTTTCTTTCTCCATTATTAAATATTCAATCTGTGCTTTTTTTGCCCAGGATCTGATGACAGCGACCATTACATTGTCGAGCTGGGAGGTGCGGGAATTGGAGGCTTCCGGGATGAGGATCCCCCAACCCCCAATCTATAAGAATGAACTTTGTTATCCTTTTGAGAAAGCAATGGACCACTCACTGATATTTTGTTCTTTTTGTCTTTTTCAATCCACAGGAGGCGATGGGACCAAGTGCCACCAGAGCCACCAATTGAAGATGTGGAGGCCCACGTCATCTTTGTTGCCCCCTACATCCCGGATCCCTCCCAATCCCGCATCTCCCTGGTTCAGGGTGAGGATGCCAGTCCCCCTTCTGTCAGTCTTCCCTCTGTCAGTCTTCCCTCTGTCAGTCTTCCTCCTGAAACACCCGACAATGTAATGGTCGGTAAGTATTTGCACTAATTTGGTCATCAATTTTCCTTTATTTTTCCATTTGAAATATCTTCCTGTTTTTATTGTTAGTGTTATTTAATTCTTCCAGCATTTTGTGCATTTGCAGTTCCTGTTTTGGGTAGGGGTGCTTGGAGGTGGAAGTTAGCGGGAAAGGAAAGTAGGAGCCTTTAATGTGAATGTGGTTGCTTATTTATTCTTTTGTTTCTTTCTCCATTATTAAATATTCAATCTGTGCTTTTTTTGCCCAGGATCTGATGAAAGCGACCATTGCATTGTCGAGCTTGGAGGTGTGGGAATTGGAGGCTTCCGGGATGAGGATCAAAATTGACAGATGTCGCTTCCACATCTTCACTTGCTGGTTCTGGTGACACTTACTACCCCTTCTCTATTTTTGTAAATAGTTTTTGTAAATATTTCAACTGTTAAATAGGGAAATTGTAAATAGTTTTAATTGTTTAATAAATTATATACAAATTGTTTAATAAATTATGTACAAATGTAAAATATGGACTAATGTGTTATTTGTTATAAATGCATTGATATGGGTTGAAAATTCTTACTCTGAGTATTGTATTGGCAGTTCTGTGTTAGCAAAAGCTTCAGAAGAGAAGGATATGTAATATTTCTCTTAGAATTCTTGCCAATAAATAAATAATTATATTATAATTATAAATTAATTGCCCACTCCTTCCTTCCTTCCTTCCTTCCTTCCTTCCTTCCTTCCTTCCTTCCTTCCTTCCTTCCTTCCTTCCTTCCTTCCTTCTCCTGGAGAAAAGCTTCTATCTCTCTGATTTTCTCTGCCTTTTATTTCTGCTTTTGGGTAGTTCTTTACTTCTCTTTCAAAATATTCCTTTCAGGTGCCTCTCTTCAACTGACCTACATTGTCAGTTGAGAAAACATAGTGGAGGCTTTGCCTGAAAGTAGCTTTGGTTTCCTTTTCTTCCTCCTGCTTCCCTTTCCCCCCCTGAGAGGTGGGGGGGGGGTTGCTTAAATTTCTTGGAAAAGCCAATGAAACCAATGAACAATTAAAAAATGGGAATTTATTGGACTTTTGCAAAAGGGCATGGAAAGAGAATTTCTTCTTCCTTCCTCCATTTCTCCTTCTTCTTTCTTTCCTCCTTCCATTTCTCCTTCCTTCCTTCCTTCCTTCCCTCCTTCCTTCCTTCCTTCCTACCAACCTCCACGGGCCGGTCACAAACAGCGGGCGGGCCACATCCGGCCCCTGGGCCACACTTTGCCCAGGTCTGCATAAGACAGTGATGCCGAACCTATGGCACAAGTGCCACAGATGGCCTGCGGAGCTTTATCTGCCCTCTGGAGGCTGGAAATGGCCTCTTTCCCAACTTCTGGTGGGCCCAGTAGGCTCGTGTTCCGCTCTCCCCAGGCTCCAAAGGCTTCCCCCAAAGGCTCTCTGGAAGCCCCCTGATTCAGGTGACCTGGCGAGTGCAGATAAACCCCCAGGTGTCTTCATGGCCTCCCAGAGGGCTCACGACTGACCTCCCAATGCTCACCACCCAACGATTCTGCAAAGAGGATAAACCTTTCCATTCAACCCCCCACCCCCACCCCAAGAAAACCGGGCTGCCTTTTGAAAAGCCCCTTTGGGATCTGGGCTGAATGGGGCTTCTGGGTCCTTACCATCCCAGAAGAAGGAAAAGGGGTGAAGGGGAAAAGCCGTTCTTTTCGGCTGCCCCTCGGGTCTGGTGCCTGAGCTTCCCTTGGCAAATAGGAGCGGAACCTGCCAGGCCTGTTTGGGAGGAATTTGGTTTTTGCCATGGGGGGTGGATATGATTGGATGGCCTAGTCCAGTGTTTCCCAACCTTGCCAACTTGAAGAAATTTGACTTCAACTGGAATTCTGGGTGTTGAAGTCCAAATTTCTTCAAGTTGCCAAGGTTGGGGAACACTGGACTAGTCCATGGACACAGGTGGGATTGAACCAAGGCTTGGGTGGTCGCTTCTGGGGAAGCCCCACAGAGCGTGGCCCTCCGAGGGTCCACATTGGGGGCTCTGCTTCGTGACCCAGGCGAGAACACCAAAGGGGGCTTATTCTTGGCCTTCCATCCCTGAGCAGGAGGGGGATCTGAGCATTGGCTGCCAGGGCTGGGACAGAGTTGGAAGGGGCCTTGGATGTCTCCTAGTCCAACCCCCTGGTTAGGCCGGACCACCTTCACCTCTGCTGAGTGCCCCTCAACTCTTCCCCTTCCCTTGGGAGCTGAAGGGTGGGTGGGGGGATTCCAAGAGAGGGGGGGTCAAATGTTGAGTAGAGGCAGACTTGTTGTTTGGTCTCTAGGTTAGCTGGATACCCGGATTCTATTGGGATTCTTGTCAGTTACTCACTTCAACTGATTTGCTCGAGGAGTAAGGAGCTGGAGCAAAGAGCTGGAGTTGCAGTTACAGTTTTTGGAGTGAAAGAAACAATCCCATCGAAAAAGAAAGACGACTGAGTGGTAAGCAGGACTTTATACCCAGATTCTTTTGGGATTATTTTCAGTTACTCACTTCAACTCATTTGGTGGACAAAGAAGCAGCTTGGAGAAAGAGCTGGGAGTTGAAGGTGGAGTTTTTGGAGTGAAAGAAACAATCCCAGAGAGAGGAAAGACGACTGAGTGGTCAGCAGGACTTTATACCCGGATTCTTTTGGGATTATTTTCAGTTACTCACTTCAACTCATTTGGTGGACAAAGAAGCAGCTTGGAGAAAGAGCTGGGAGTTGAAGGTGGAGTTTTTGGAGTTAAAGAAACAATCCCAGAGAGAGGAAAGACGACTGAGTGGTCAGCAGGACTTTATACCCGGATTCTTTTGGGATTATTTTCAGTTACTCACTTCAACTCATTTGGTGGACAAAGAAGCAGCTTGGAGAAAGAGCTGGGAGTTGAAGGTGGAGTTTTTGGAGTTAAAGAAACAATCCCAGAGAGAGGAAAGAAGACTGAGTGGTCAGCAGGACTTTATACCCGGATTCTTTTGGGATTATTTTCAGTTACTCACTTCAACTCATTTGGTGGACAAAGAAGCAGCTTGGAGAAAGAGCTGGGAGTTGAAGGTGGAGTTTTTGGAGTGAAAGAAACAATCCCAGAGAAAAAAAAGACGACTGAGTGGTCAGCAGGACTTGATTTTTAGTCCTGGCAATTTTTTCCCCTTCTTTCCATAGGAGTTCCACCTTGAGGGGGTTTAGGACATTTTGCCTATGCCAGATGGACAAAGCTCTTTCCTCCGCAGCAGCTGACCGACCGCTGCCTTCTCTCCCTCGGCCAAAGGCCCCTAGCTTTTGGCCCCAGACCTTTGGTCACAAAAATCCACATTGAGCCACAGCCAATTTAGCAGCCCAAGAATTTGACCGGAAGACCAATTCTCCTGCTTGTGAAGAGGGTTGGACTAGATGGTCTCTGAGGTCTCCTCCCTGTTTTTTATTGTTGTTGTTAGACGCCCCGAGTCTAAGGAGAGGGGCGGCATACAAATCTAATAAACAAATAAATAAAAAAAAATAATAAAATAAATATTTAATCTTGTTGGGGAAGTACCAACCTTGGAGAACAGAAATTTACTCTTCTCCCCCTCCCCTTTTCTCTTTCAGCCACGGAGGCAGAAGATTCGGCAGTCTTCATAGTCACAATTGCCATCCTTGTGACATACATTTTTATCTGTCTCTGGTACTTATTGCGCTATTGCAAGTAAGTGGCTCCTGATCGGGGTAGTGGCGTCACCACAACTGAGGGAGGCCTGGGGCCCTGGAAAGCCCCCCACAAATCCTGGTTGGGCTAATAGGAGGAAGGATAGACTCCCTTGGGGCTGGAAGGGACCTTGAAGGTCTTCTAGTCCAACCCCCAATCTATAAGAATGAACTTTGTTATCCTTTTGAGAAAGCAATGGACCATTCACTGATATTTTGTTCTTTTTATCTCCTTCAATACACAAGAGGCAATGGGACCAAGTCCCACCAGAGCCACCAGTTGAAGCTGTGTAGGCCCACGTCACCTTTGTTGTCCCCTACATCCCGGATCCCTCCCAATCCCACATCTCCCTGGTTCAGGAGGAGGATGACAGTCCCCCTTCTGTCAGTCTTCTCTCTGTCAGTCTTCCCTCTGTCAGTCTTCCCTCTGTCAGTCTTCGTTCTGACATTCCTCCTCCTGAAACACCCGACAATGTAATGGTCGGTAAGTTTTTGCACTGATTTGGTCATCAATTTTCCTTTATTTTTTTTATCTGAAATATCTTCCTGTTCTTATTGTTGGTGTTATTTAATTCTTCCAGCATTTTGTGCATTTGCACTTCCTGTTTTGGGTAGGGGTGCTTGGAGGTGGAAGCTAGCGGGAAAGAAAAGTAGGAGCCTTTAATGTGAATGTGGTTGCTTATTTATTCTTTTGTTTCTTTCTCCATTATTAAATATTCAATCTGTACTTTTTTTGCCCAGGATCTGATGAAAGCGACCATTACATTGTCGAGCTGGGAGGTGCGGGAATTGCAGGCTTCCGGGATGAGGATGAAAATTGACAGATGTCGCTTCCACATCTTCACTTGCTGGTTCTGGTAACACTTGCTACCCCTTCTCTATTTTTGTAAATAGTTTTTGTAAATATTTCAAATGTTAAATAGGGAAATTGTAAATAGTTGTAATTGTTTAATAAATTATATATAAATTGTTTAATAAATTATATACAAATTGTTTAATAAATTATATACAAATTGTTTAATCAATTATATACAAATGTAAAATATGGACTAATGTGTTATTCGTTATAAATGCATTTATATGGGTTGAAAATCCTTACTCTGAATATTGTATTGGCAGTTCCGTGTTAGCAAAAGCTTCAGAAGAGAAGGACTTAGGGGTAGTGATTTCTGACAATCTCAAACTGGGTGAGCAGTGTGGTCGGGTCATGGAGTCAGAAAACAATAGAGCAGTATGGTCGGGTCAGCCATGGAGCCAGAAAACGATAGATTCTTCATAGTCACAATTGCCATACTTGTGACGTACATTTTTATCTGTCTCTGGTACTTATTGCGCTATTGCAAGTAAGTGGCTCCTAATCGGGGTAGTGGCATCACCACAACTGAGGGAGGCCTGGGGCCCTGGAAAGCCCCCCCCCAAATCCTGGTTGGGCTAATAGGAGGAAGGATAGAGCCACCAGTTGAAGATGTGTAGGCCCACGTCATCTATGTTGTCCCCTACATCCCGGATCCCTCCCAATCCCGCATCTCCCTGGTTCAGGAGGAGGATGACAGTCCCCCTTCTGTCAGTCTTCCCTCTGTCAGTCTTCCCTCTGTCAGTCTTCCCTGTGACAGTCCCCCTTCTTTCAGTCTTCCCTCTGTCAGTCTTCCCTCTGTCAGTATTCCCTTTGACAGTCCCCCTTCTGTCAGTCTTCCCTCTGTCAGTCTTCCTTCCGACAGTCCTCCTCCTGAAACACCCGACAATGTAATGGTCGGTAAGTATTTGCACTAATTGGGTCATCAATTTTCCTTTATTTTTCCATTTGAAGTATCTTCCTGTTCTTATTGTTGGTGTTATTTAATTCTTCCAGCATTTTGTGCATTTGCACTTCCTGTTTTGGGTAGGGGTGCTTGGAGGTGGAAGCTAGCGGGAAAGAAAAGTAGGAGCCTTTAATGTGAATGTGGTTGCTTATTTATTCTTTTGTTTCTTTCCCCATTATTAAATATTCAATCTGTGCTTTTCTTCCCCAGGATCTGATGAAAGCGACCATTGCATTGTCGAGCTGGGAGGTGCGGGAATTGGAGGCTTCCGGGATGAGGATCAAAATTGACAGATGTCGCTTCCACATCTTCACTTGCTGGTTCTGGTGACACTTACTACCCCTTCTCTATTGTTGTAAATAGTTTTTGTAAATATTTCAAATTGTAAATAGTTTTAATTGTTTAATAAATTATATACAAATTGTTTAATAAATTATAAATAATTGTTTAATTGTTTAATGGTTCTGGTGATGCTTGCAACCCTTTCTCTCTTTTTTGTAAATAGTTTGTAATTTAATTTAAATATAGTTGATCAAGTTTCAAATGTTAAAAAGGGAAAGGGGGAAAGGGGGTCCATAAATTGTAAATAGTTTTTATTAAGTTTCTGATTTAATAAATAACGATATAGAAATGGAAAATATGGACTAATGTACTATTTGATATATATGCATTGACATTTGTATGGATATGTGTTGAAAATAAAATCCCCCCCCAAAAGGTGGCAAGACCTGGCTTGAAAAGGGTGTCACCCAGAGGGGGGCTGCTAAGGTGTGTTCGCTCTGAGTGCTGGGAGAGCCCAGTACAATTACACTACTGCACCTGGGCAGGTAGCAAAATTGCGCGCCGACATGCAGGTGCATGTCCCTCTGTGCTGTTGGGGGGCAAAGGGGAGACAAACAAGGAGAGTGTCTTGGCCACCCAGAGTGGTTTTTTAAAAAGAACAAAGGAGGCATTAAAAATATAAAAATAAAATGTTGTGGCAACCGGTGGAAAGATGCCCAAAATGAGGATGGTGGCAACCATGACATTGTCAAGCAGGGAGGTGTGGGAATTGATGTCTTCTGGGATGGGGGTTCCATAGTGATGGGGGCCGCCTCCTCAGCTTCACCTGCTGGTTCTGGTGACACTTGCAACCCCTTGAAGGCAAAGACCAAGGTGGGTACAGACCCCAAGGACAAACAAGGTCAGTATCCAGGATCTCCAGGGACGTTCTTGGATGGCCGCAACAGACTGGAATATTTATATATTGGACTTGTAGGCCGATCACAACCGATAAGAAAGGACAGCAATATTTTCTTTGCATTTATTTTTGTTGACTATAGATTTGGTTTTGTTGCTTAGGTAGAATACTCAATATTAACTAGGTGGCAGATATTTTGATAGATCGATAGATTAATAAGATTGTTAGATAATATTATATATATATATAATATAATTTTTTAAAATTGTTATTGTGATATGTTCAAGTACATAATGCAATGCCTCATCTTAACCATACGATTCCAAACTGCTGTTGTTCAACCATTTTTTAAAATTAAATAGGGGTTTATGAATAAAGGGCAAAAATATAGTTATGAAATTTATATGATGCATGCAATACTGGAAGGTATATACTTTATTTGTGCAATCTGTATTTGTGAAGGTGGAGAAAAATAAACAACTCAAAAAGAGAATAAATCAGCATCTAAACACCAATAGCTTATTGGACCCAAACCAGCATGGCTTTACTGAATGCAAACATGTCAGACTAATCTCATTGATTTCTTTGACTATGTCACAAAGGTGTTGGATGAAGGTGGTGCCGTGGATGTTGCCTCTCTGGACTTCAGCAAAGCCTTTGATACGGTTTCAAGAGAAGCCTTGCCAGCTGTGTCCACCTCTTCATAGCATAGCAAAGCTTCCCTGTTGTTTCTTCCTCCTGGGCAGTTCATCCTGACCCGGGCCTCCCTTGCTCCTCTTTTTCCCCCTGGGGGCCACCACAGGAAAGCCAGTGCTGGCCTTCCTAGCTGCATACTTTGGATTTCCCCAGGGTGCCCACCTCCCTTTCCCACCTTCCCTTCTCGACTTCTCCAGCCCTTCTTTGCTTCCTGGGCATCGGCTTAGCCAGGGCACCCCATGGGGGAGAACCTGAAGTTTTAGGCCCAGTCCCCCAATCCCCAAGCCTCTGTTTTGGGCCCAGGACTCCTCAACATCTCCATCAATGACTTAGACGAGGGGATATCAAATTTGCAGATGACACCCAACTATTTATTTGTTTGTTTGTTTATTTAGTTCAATACACAATGAGGGTTTTAGTGGGTATGTATCTATATACACATAGTAAAATACATGATGAAGGTTATAGAGGAGATACTCATAGTAAAATATATCTAAGAAATAATAGAAAAGAAGATATAGTAATAGAACATATCAATGAAAGAGTAGAAGAAGAAATATAGGACTAGAAGAAAGGAATAGGAGATATAGGAGAGCAATAGGATTAGTGCACTTGTACTCGCCCCTTACTGACCTCTTAGGAATCTGGATAGGTCAACTGTAGATAATCTAAGGGTTAAGTGTTGGGGTTAGGGTTAGGGTTAGCAATGATAGCCAACACTCCAGAAGATAGGCGCAAATATGAGGTGACCAGACGTCCTGCTTTCAGCGGGACAGTCATGATTTTTAACTATTTGTCCCGCTGCATTTTTTAAAAGTCCTGATTTTTGGAAAGAATCACCTTTACTTTTGATGCACATAATCAGGCTTTCTTTTGAGAGAGCGCGGCCTCGCAAGGAGCCAGTGCCTCTCCAGGGCCTAGCTTCTAGGAATTGTAGTTTGAATGTCCTGAGGCCACGATTGTTTTGAGTTGACAAGAAACTACAGCTACCAAAATGCTCTGCAACTTAATAGGAAAAGTCAGGCTGTGTCCGTTAATTAAAGGCGTAGGCGCTTAATTTTAGCTCTGCATGTTTTTTCCCAGTCAGATTCCTTATAATTATGTTGGATCACAACATAATTGTGATTAAATAGGGGTTTATGAATAAAGGGCAAAAATATAGTTATGAAATTTATATGATGCATGCAATACTGGAAGGTATATACTTTATTTGTGCAATCTGTATTTGTGAAGGTGGAGAAAAATAAACAACTCAAAAAGAGAATAAATCAGCATCTAAACACCAATAGCTTATTGGACCCAAACCAGCATGGCTTTACTGAATGCAAACATGTCAGACTAATCTCATTGATTTCTTTGACTATGTCACAAAGGTGTTGGATGAAGGTGGTGCCGTGAATGTTGCCTCTCTGGACTTCAGCAAAGCCTTTGATACGGTTTCAAGAGAAGCCTTGCCAGCTGTGTCCACCTCTTCATAGCATAGCAAAGCTTCCCTGTTGTTTCTTCCTCCTGAGCAGTTCATCCTGACCCGGGCCTCCCTTGCTCCTCTTTTTCCCCCTGGGGGCCACCACAGGAAAGCCAGTGCTGGCCTTCCTAGCTGCATACTTTGGATTTCCCCAGGGTGCCCACCTCCCTTTCCCACCTTCCCTTCTCGACTTCTCCAGCCCTTCTTTGCTTCCTGGGCATCGGCTTAGCCAGGGCACCCCATGGGGGAGAACCTGAAGTTTTAGGCCCAGTCCCCCAATCCCCAAGCCTCTGTTTTGGGCCCAGGACTCCTCAACATCTCCATCAATGACTTAGACGAGGGGATATCAAATTTGCAGATGACACCCAACTATTTGTTTGTTTGTTTGTTTGTTTGTTTGTTTGTTTGTTTGTTTATTTAGTTCAATACACAATGAGGGTTTTAGTGGGTATATATCTATATACACATAGTAAAATACATGATGAAGGTTATAGAGGAGATACTCATAGTAAAATATATCTAAGAAATAATAGAAAAGAAGATATAGTAATAGAACATATCAATGAAAGAGTAGAAGAAGAGATATAGGAATAGAAGAAAGGAATAGGAGATATAGGAGAGCAATAGGACTAGTGCACTTGTACTCGCCCCTTACTGACCTCTTAGGAATCTGGATAGGTCAACTGTAGATAATCTAAGGGTTAAGTGTTGGGGTTAGGGTTAGGGTTAGCAATGATAGCCAACACTCCAGAAGATAGGCGCAAATATGAGGTGACCAGACGTCCTGCTTTCAGCGGGACAGTCATGATTTTTAACTATTTGTCCCGCTGCATTTTTTAAAAGTCCTGATTTTTGGAAAGAATCACCTTTACTTTTGATGCACATAATCAGGCTTTCTTTTGAGAGAGCGCGGCCTCGCAAGGAGCCAGTGCCTCTCCAGGGCCTAGCTTCTAGGAATTGTAGTTTGAATGTCCTGAGGCCACGATTGTTTTGAGTTGACAAGAAACTACAGCTACCAAAATGCTCTGCAACTTAATAGGAAAAGTCAGGCTGTGTCCGTTAATTAAAGGCGTAGGCGCTTAATTTTAGCTCTGCATGTTTTTTCCCAGTCAGATTCCTTATAATTATGTTGGATCACAACATAATTGTGATTAAATAGGGGTTTATGAATAAAGGGCAAAAATATAGTTATGAAATTTATATGATGCATGCAATACTGGAAGGTATATACTTTATTTGTGCAATCTGTATTTGTGAAGGTGGAGAAAAATAAACAACTCAAAAAGAGAATAAATCAGCATCTAAACACCAATAGCTTATTGGACCCAAACCAGCATGGCTTTACTGAATGCAAACATGTCAGACTAATCTCATTGATTTCTTTGACTATGTCACAAAGGTGTTGGATGAAGGTGGTGCCGTGGATGTTGCCTCTCTGGACTTCAGCAAAGCCTTTGATACGGTTTCAAGAGAAGCCTTGCCAGCTATGTCCACCTCTTCATAGCATGGCAAAGCTTCCCTGTTGTTTCTTCCTCCTGAGCAGCTCATCCTGACCCGGCCCTCCCTTGCTCCTCTTTTTCCCCCTGGGGGCCACCACAGGAAAGCCAGTGCTGGCCTTCCTAGCTGCATACTTTGGATTTCCCCAGGGTGCCCACCTCCCTTTCCCGCCTTCCCTTCTCGACTTCTCCAGCCCTTCTTTGCTTCCTGGGCATCGGCTCAGCCAGGGCACCCCATGGGGGAGAACCTGAAGTTTTAGGCCCAGTCCCCCAGTCCCCAAGCCTCTGTTTTGGGCCCAGGACTCTTCAACATCTCCATCAATGACTTAGACGAGGGGATATCAAATTTTCAGATGACACCCAACTATTTATTTATTTGTTTGTTTGTTTGTTTATTTAGTTCAATACACAATGAGGGTTTTAGTGGGTATATATCTATATACACATAGTAAAATACATGATGAAGGTTATAGAGGAGATACTCATAGTAAAATATATCTAAGAAATAATAGAAAAGAAGATATAGTAATAGAACATATCAATGAAAGAGTAGAAGAAGAGATATAGGAATAGAAGAAAGGTATAAGAGATATAGGAGAGCAATAGGACAGGGGACGGAAGGCACTCTAGTGCACTTGTACTCGCCCCTTACTGACCTCTTAGGAATCTGGATAGGTCAACTGTAGATAATCTAAGGGTTAAGTGTTGGGGTTAGGGTTAGCAGTGATAGCCAACACTCCAGAAAATAGGCACAAATATGAGGTGACCAGATGTCCCACTTTCAGCGGGACAGTCATGATTTTTAATTATTTGTCCCGCTGCATTTTTAAAAAGTCCTGATTTTTGGAAAGAATCACCTTTTACTTCTAGTAATTGTAGTTTGAATGTCCTGAGGCCACGTTTTTGAGTTGACAAGAAACTACAGCTACCAAAATGCTCTGCAACTTAATAGGAAAAGTCAGGCTGCGTCCGTTATTTAAAGGCGTAGGCGCTTAATTTTAGCTCTGCATGTTTTTTCCCAGTCAGATTCCTTATAATTATGTTGGATCACAACAAACTGTCCCAAAAGCTGAATGGGGTGACTGGGATTTTATCTCAACCTGTTTGGAACATACTGGGAAGGAGAATATTGAAATACACAATCACATCTTAAATGGGGCCGAAAGACAAATAAAAGATGCTGTTTTGTTTTAAAACTTTATCTTGGAAATGGGTGGGATGGTGATGGACGATGTCAGAGTGTTACTCATATACTTTTCCAACAATTGCTGGATTTTCAATAAGACAAAGTAGGAAAATTAGAATCTTACAAACAAGACGGTTTAAGAAATGAAGTCCACTAGTCTGGGAATCCAAATTCCTATATTACCTCAGACAGTTGGCCTTTGCTTAAATACACCCAATGAAGAGCAGAACATCAATATATAATTGTTGAAGTGGACACAATTGAAACGATGTCTTTGTAACTCCAGCGCAGGTACCAAAACCTCTCTTTATCAACCACTAACCCTAACCCTATTCAGTTGTGAGATCAGGACAGATGAAATAAACGGCCATTTTTAAACTCACTGGAGAGCAAAAACGGAACAAAAGCAGGGGTAAAATCCAGCAAGCTCTGACAGATTCTGTAGAACTGCTAGCAGAAATATTGAATAGTTTGGAGAACCTCCAAATCTCTCTTCTGTCTGGCCCCAGAGTGAGGGGGGAATAAGGATTTTGAAGTATCCTACTCCTGCCATGTCTACCAAGCCACTTCCATGCCCACCAACCCATGCCCACAGAACAGATATTTTTAAAAAATGGATCTCAGCAGTGAACAACAGCCCTCTTTTTAGATTGTTTGTTTGTTTCTTTGTTTGTTTGTTTAATAGACCGAGTTTTTAACCAAGGAACCACCACCCCCATCAATGATGTCCCACTCTACCAATGTTAAAATCTGGTCCCCTTATAATCTAGGCTGCATTAACAGAGGGAGAGGATCAAGATCATGTGAAGCGTTAATACCACTTTATAAGTGTAATAAAGGCTCAGACCGATTGAATTAGCAGTCTTTTATTGCTGACAAAGGGCAGTCTCTAAACGTTAGGAAGCTAACGAACTCTAGGCGGGAAATTTCTGAGGTAAAGTGGGGCGTGTCTAACTGTTTATACTATCTTCCCTCAGCAACAGGCTCAGCAGCCAATCAACACAGAGTATGTAAAACTGAACTTTCCCCTTTTACAAGAAGCATGTTTACATATTTAACAATAAGGCCTTGGTAAGGCCACACTTGGAATCCTGCATTCAGTTTTGGTCACCACAATGCTAAAGGGTGTTGAGACGCTAGAAAAAGTGCAGAGAAGAGCGACAAAGATGATGAGGGGACTGGAGGCTAAAACATGGGAAGAACGGTTGCAAGAACTGGACATGTCCAGTTTAATGAAGAGAAGGACTAGGTGAGACATGATAGCAGCCTTCCAACATCTCAGGGGTTGCCACAAAGAAGGAATCAACCTATTCTCCAAAGCACCTGAGGGTAGAACAAGAAGCAATGTGTGGAAATTAAACAAGGAGAGCTGCTAGTTAGAACTAAGGAGACATTTCCTGACAGTCAGAATGGTTGGCCAGTGGAACAGCTTGCCTCCAGAAGCTGTGAATGCTCCAATACTGCAGGTTTTTAAGCAGATGTTGGATAACTATCTATCTGAAGTAGTGTAGGGTTTCCTGCCTAGGCAGGGGGTTGGGCTAGAAGACCTCCAAGGTCCCTTCCAACTCTGTTGTTGTTGTTGTTGTTGTTGTTGTTGTTAAGTTACTTTTCCACTAAAAATGGGCCCTGGTGTTTTTCAACCTCAGCGGCTTTAAGATGGGTGGACTTCAACTCCCAGAATTCTCCAGTCCGCCTTGATTGCTAGGGAATTCTGGGAGTTAAAGTCTATTAAAGTTGCTGAGGTTGAGAAACACTTGTTCTGCGCTCTTAATTTTTATCCTATTTTGCTTTTATGTCGTGGAACCCAAGGTTAGAATATAATATGTGGAGTCAGCCTTTGGAAATGTCTGTTTGCCTGAATTCCCGGCCCAGAGTGACTGGTTTGGCCATTTATCCCTGATTTGGGCAGTTCAATTGGAGGAGAGATTCCTGGGGTGTCGGTCCGGAGGGGGGGGGGGGCTTTTCATGGCTGATTCAAAGCTGCCCGAGCTGCAAAGGCTTCAGGTGGATTATGGGGAGACTTTTTATTCCCTGAACCGGGAGGCCTTGAATGAAATCTGGGAATGGGAATCTTCCAAAGCAGCTCTTGAATCCCTGCAGAGGGACTCTGGGTGATGTACAATCAAAACATTCCAGGCATAAAACATTTTAATAAATATAACCTTAACCTTTGGTCTTCTCCAGACAGGACGCACCTGGGCACCTGGTGCAACGGCATCTTTGGGGAAGGCAGCTGGTAAGTCCAAATGGCAGCTATGACTAAACAGCCCTCAATCTTAAGAGCTGGCATGGCACAGTGCTTAGAGTTCAGCACTGAAGGCTCCTTCAGCTACTGCAAGCTGTAGTTCAGCAGTTCAAATCTCACCACCGGCTCAAGGTTGACTCAACCTTCCATCTTCCGAGGTGGGTCAAATGAGGACCCAGATGGTAGGGGGAAAGAGGCTGATTCTGTAAAACGCTTAGAGAGGCCTGTAAAAGCACTAGGAAGCGGTAGATAAGTCTAAATGCTATTGCTATTTTTCCGGCTCTGCCTTAAATGCACCAAACTTGCTGGAATTGCGTGGCCGTTTTGGTGGCACAGGTGTGGCGGTCATCTTGATTTTTGTGACTTCCCTATTGGTATGCCCACTTTCCCTTCCCCCACTAACATTCTACTTTCTTCTCTGCCACCAGAGTTCTGGAGGGGCCGGCAAATGTTGTTGAAGTCGAGGCCCCATTCGGGTCTTTCCTGCTGGTCCTTAAAAGGGTGCAAGCCACAGCTTTATCTCAGAGGGTCTGCAGCTGCAGAGTCAGAGGTGAGCTGCTCAGGGGGAATGGTGAGGTGGGCTCGCCCCCATGGCTCTGAGTGCTGGCGCAGTCCAGTGCAATTCTACTACCGCACCTAGGCAGTGTCTGCACGTGATTTTGTTACCTGCCCAGGGGCCATGGCAGAATTGCCCTGGACTCTGTCAGCACTCAGGGCCACGGGGGCGAGCACACCTGACCGTTCCCCCTTAGCAGCCCATCTCTGGGCAGAGTCTCTGCCAAGATCAGATGAGTTGGAAAGGTGGGGGCTGGTGAGGGGGGAGGAAGAGAGCCAGCAGTGGGCTGTCAGTCTCGCCCTCTTTCTCCATCTCGGCCTCTTTAAGAGGAGGGCTCGGCTTCCCCTCCCATGATGGATTAGGGCAGGGATGGCCAACCTTTTTTTCCTCAGGTGCCAAAAGGCCGTGGATGCACGCTATTGTGCATGTGCGAGTGCCCCCCCCCCCCCCATAATTCAATGTATGGGGAGGGCGAGAACAGCTCCCCCTGCCTTCCGGAGGCCCTCTGGAGGCTGGAAATGGCCTCTTTCCCAACTTCTGAGGGCCCCAGTAGGCTCGTGTTCCGCCTTCCCCAGGCTCCAAAGGCTTCTCCCAAAGGCTCTCTGGAAGCCCCCTGATTCAGGTGACCCAGAGGGTGCAGATAAACCCCCAGGAGTCTTCAAGGCCTCCCAGAGGGCTCACGACTGACCTTCCCATTGCTCACCACCCAAAGACTCTGCAAAGAGGATAAACCTTTCCATTCCCCACCATTCAGTCAGAACTGAAAAAGTTTCTTATATGAGAAGCAAAAAGTTTTCAAGGGGAAAAACCCCCAAAAATCCCTTTTTTGAAAAGCCCCTTTAGGATCTGGGCTGAATGGGGCATCCCTGAAGAAGGAAAAGGGGTGAAGGGGAAGAGCCGTTCTTTTCGGCTGCCCCTTGGATCTGGTGCCTGAGCTTCCCTTGGCAAATAGGGGAACCTGCCAGGCCTGCTTGGAAGGAATCCGGTTTTTGCCATGGGGGGTGGATATGATTGGATGGCCTAGTCCATGGACACAGGTAGGATTGAACCAAGGCTTGGGTGGTCGCTTCTGGGGAAGCCCCACAGAGCGTGGCCCTCCGAGGGTCCACATTGGGGGCTCTGCTTCGTGACCCAGGCGATAACACCAAAGGGGGCTTATTCTTGGCCTTCCATCCCTGAGCTGGAGGGGGATCTTTGCGTTGGCTGCCAGGGCTGGAACAGAGTTGGAAGGGGCCTTGGAGGTCTCCTAGTCCAACCCTCTGGTTAGGCAGGACCCCCCTCCCCTCTGCTGAGTGCCCCTCAACTCTTTACCTTCCCTTGGGAGCTGAAGGGTGAGTGGGTGGGAATCCAAGGGAGGGAGGGGTCAAATGTTGAGTAGAGGCAGACATGTTGTTTGATCTCTAGGTTACCTGGATAACGGGATTCTATTGGGATGCTTGTCAGTTACTCACTTCAACTGATTTGCTCGAGGAGTAAGGAGCTGGAGCAAAGAGCTAGAGTTGCAGTTGGAGTTTTTGGAGTCAAAAAAACAATCCCAGCAAATTGTTGGCGTGAGAAGGAAGGAGTTGGAGGAAAGAGCCACAGTGTTGGAGTAAAAGGAAGAATCACAGTGAAAAAGAAAGAAGACTGAGTGGTAAGCAGGATTTTTAGTCCTGGCAATTTTTTTTTTCTTCCTTCCATGGGAGTTCCACCTTGAGGTAACCGCCTTCTGCTGCACGAATCCCAGCGACCAGTTAGGTCCCACAGAGTGGGCCTTCTCCGGGTCCCGTCAACTAAACAATGTCGTCTGGCGGGACCCAGGGGAAGAGCCTTCTCTGTGGCGGCCCCGACCCTCTGGAACCAGTTCCCTCCAGAGATCAGAATTGCCCCCACCCCCCTTGCCTTTCGTAAGCTCCTTAAAACCCATCTCTGTCGTCAGGCATGGGGGAATTGAATTATTCCTTCCCCCCAGGCCCATACAATTTATGCATGGTATATTTGTGTGTATGTTGGGCTTTTAATAAGGGTTTTTAGTTCTTTTAAATATTAGATTTGATATATGTTCCTTTATTGTTGTTGTTAGACGCCCCGAGTCTACGGAGAGGGGCGGCATACAAATCTAATAAACAAATAAATAAATAAATAAAATATTTAATCTTGGTGGGGAAGCACCAACCATGGAGAACAGAAATTTACTCTTCTCCCCTTCCCCTTTTCTCTTTCAGCCATGGAGCCACAAACCGATGTAGTCTTCAAAGTCACAATAGCCATACTTGTGACGTACATTTTTCTATGCCTGTGGTTCCTGTTGCGCTACTGCAAGTAAGTGGCTCCTGATCGGGGTAGTGGCGTCATCACCACACAAGGGAGGCCTGGGGCCCTGGAAAGCCCCCCCCCAAAAAAAATCCTGGTTGGGCTAATAGCAGGAAGGATAGACTCCCTCGGGGCTGGAAGGGACCCTGAAGGTCTTCTAGCCCAACCCCCAATCTATAAGAATGAACTTTGTTATCCTTTTGAGAAATGGACCACTCACTGATATTTTGTTCTTTTTGTCTTCTTCAATCCACAGAAGGCGATGGGACCAAGTGCCACCAGAGCCACCGATTGAAGATGTGGAGGCCAACGTCATCTTTGTTGCCCCCTACATCCCGGATCCATCCCATTCCCGCGTCTCCCTGGTTCAGGAGGAGGATGACAGTCCCCCTTCTGTCAGTCTTCATTCTGTCAGTGTTCCTTTTGACAGCCTTTCTTCCGACAGTCGTCATCTTGAAACACCTGGCAATGTGATGGTTGGTAAGTATTTGCACTAATTTGGTCATCAATTTTCCTTTATTTTTCCATTTGAAATATCTTCCTGTTTTTATTGTTAGTGTTATTTAATTCTTCCAGCATTTTGTGCATTTGCACTTCCTGTTTTGGGTAGGGGTGCTTGGAGGTGGAAGCTAGCGGGAAAGGAAAGTAGGAGCCTTTAATGTGAATGTGGTTGCTTATTTATTCTTTTGTTTCTTTCTCCATTATTAAATATTCAATCTGTGCTTTTTTTGCCCAGGGTCTGATGACAGCGACCATTGCATTGTCGAGCTGGGAAGTGCGGGACTTAGAGGCTTCCGGGATGAGGATCAAAATTAACAGATGTCGCCTACTCATCTTTACCTGCTGGTTCGGGTGACACTTGCAACCCCTTTTCTTTTTTTTTGTAAATAGTTTACATTTTAATTTAAATATAGTTTCAAATGTTAAAAAGGGAAATTGTAAATAGTTTTTATGTAAAATATGGACTAATATGTTATTTGTTTTAAATGCATTGACATTTGTATGGATATGGGTTGAAAATCCTCGGAGTGCTGTACTGCAGGCCATTGAAGCTGACTTGACGGTCAGCGGTTCAAATCTCATCACCGGCTCAAGGTTGACTCAGCCTTCCATCCTTCCGAGGTGGGTAAAATGAGGACCCGGATTGTGGGGGCAATAGCCTAGCTCTGTTAAAAAAGTGCTATTGCTAACATGTTGTAAGCCGCCTGGAGTCTAAGGAGGAGGGCGGCATAAAAATTGAATAAATAAAATAAAAATAAATAATAAAAAATATTATTTTACTGAAAGAGTAGTAGATCCTTGGAACAAACTTCCAGCAGACGTGGTTGGTAAATCCACAGGAACTGAATTTAAACATGCCTGGGATAAATATATATCCATTGTAAGATAAAATACAGGAAATAGTATAAGGGCAGACTAGATGGACCATGAGGTCTTTTTCTGCCGTCAGTCTTCTATGTTTCTATGAAAATAAAAATAAAAAAATCCCAAAAAAAGGTGGCAGAACCTGGCTTGAAAAGGGTGTCACCCAGAGGGGGGCTGCTAAGGTGTGCTCGCCCCCATGGCTCTGAGTGCTGGCGTGGCCCAGAAGGGGTCCCCTTGCAGGCTGTACCTTTCCCAGGTGATGCTGAGCAGGCTCACCTCTGCGGGCTTCCTTGGACGGCCCCCCCTTCTCCTCTCAGCTTCCCTCCCGCCAACTGGTCCTCCTGCCTCCTTTGGGAGGTCCCCTTCCCACATTTAACCACAGGTTGTGTTTCCAGCAGCTGTTGCAACTGAGGCAAATGACATCTTCCTTGTGCCAGCTGAGAGGAGAATCTTCTTGTCAGTCCCCCCCAGAGGTTTTCTTTGCTGGGAGCCTAGTGGGTGGAGCAGCTCCACAGCTTCCAAAGTTGGCGTTTTTGGGGGTGGGGGGACAGAAAAGATGAGGAACCAAGCTAGAAGGGAAGAGGGCGGCATACAAATCTAATAAATAATAATAATAATAATAATAATAATAATAATAATAATAATAATAATAATAATAATAAAAATAAAATATGGATCATCGACATTACAATCCCAGGAGACAGCAGAATTGAGGAGAAGCAGCTAGAGAAATTAGAGAAACACAAAGATCTAAAAATCGAGCTGCAACGACTCTGGCATAAGCCAGTGAAAGTGGTCCCAGTGGTCCTTGGCACGCTGGGCGCAGTGCCAAAGGATCTCAGCGGACATTTGAAAACCATCGGAATTGACAAAATCTCCACCTGTCAATTGCAAAAGGCCGCTTTACTGGGATCGGCAAACATAATTCGCCGCTACATCACGCAGTCCTAGGTGCTTGGGAAGCGCCCAACTGGTGATGAAATACGAAATCCAGCATAGTGATCTCGTTTGCTGTGTTGTACTGACATAATAATAATAATAATAATAATAATAATAATAATAATAATAATAATAATAATAATAATAGGCAGCAGCCAAGACGGGCGATTCTGCTCTGCGTTGGTGGAGAAAGAAGAGAAGCTGGGGATCCATGCCAGCTGTCCTCCCTGTCCTCCCCACATCCTGGAGGGCCTCAGAAGAGACTTCAGCTGACCATGGGCTCCCTGTGTGGCTCTAGGTGCCACAGAAACAAGATCGCGGCTGCCCAGGTCATCTCCGTCTCTGGCCCATCAAGCAGACGTCAGGGTTCCAAATAGCATCCAGAACTAAATCAGAGTCCAAGGCAAAGGATTCTCCAAAGTTCCAATTTATTATTAGAGCCATGTTGGCACATCTGGGAGAAACTCAAGTTTTCTCCATCCAGCTGAAAGTTCAAGCCCTTATTCCCACCCCCCCAAGTCCATCACGTTGACCAATCTTCATCTGCTAACTTGGCAGAAACTCCCATCTCCTCCAGTGCAGGTGCAGGAGTGCAAAGATAAAGGATGACCTTTAGTATCTAGAAGGAATTTGTTATGGCTACATACATACAGCCAGAGGTGGGCTGCTAAGGTGGAAGAGAGATGTGTGCTCACCCTTTGGCTCTGAGTGCTAGCGGAGTCCAGCGCAATTCTGCTACTGCACCTGGGCAGGTAGCAAAATCACACGTGGACACACACACACAATGTATAACATGTGCTCAGTGATCCCACCACCAGAAAATCAATCATACCCCATCACCGGTGATTTTTATTTATTATTTTTATTTATTAGATTTGTATGCCGCCCCTTTCCGTAGACTCGGGGCGACTCACAACATAATAAAACAATTCATAACAAATCTAATAATTTACAATTTAAAGTATTTAAAGTAGTTAAGAAAACCCCATTATTAAGCAGATATACATACAAACATACCATACATAAATTGTATAGGCCCGGGGGAGATATCTCAGTTCCCCCATGACTGACGACAGAGCTGGGTTTTGAGGAGTTTATGAAAGGCAAGGAGGGTGGGGGCAGTTCTAATCTCTGGGGGGAGCTGGTTCCAGAGTCGGGGCCACCACAGAGAAGGCTCTTCTCCTGGGGCCCGCCAACCGACATTGTTTAGTTGACGGGACCCGGAGAAGACCCACTCTGTGGGACCTAATCGGTCGCTGGGATTCGTGCAGCGAATTGGGGGTATTTCTTGTATAAATCATTTAAACCCAAGAGTAAAATATTTCTTGACATATTATAGAGTGATTCCAACTTGTTTCTTACAGCTTGGTCTCTGATCCTACTCGCCATATATCGTCTTACCTTGTCCCATCGCCCCATCAGCTGTTGCAAATCAGTTTCATTCATCAAATTCATCCTTTTATCCATAATCTCGAATCGAATGTGGTCCACCATATACGTATACCAATTTTGCATTGTCCATTTTGTCGCGTCTTTCCACCCCAAGAGTGCGAGTGGAATCCAGCACAATTATACTACTGCACCTGGGCAAGGAGTGAAATCACCTGTGAGGTGCTGGGCTTCCACCTTTCGGCCTCTCGCGCAACTGCAGTGCTGCACCCGGCTGGAGCTTCCCTGGCAGCGGTGGCAGGTGAGCTTTGGGGCCCAGCAGAGGGCGTCCCAGCTGCCTAACCTCCGTCCCGGCCCAGCCAGCGGGCCAGTGCCAGCCCCTCGGCCATGCCCAGCGCAGTGCCAGCTGCTGCCATCAGTGCCTCCCACTCGCAGCCGCTCAGAGCTGAACGCCTCACCGCCGCCCCGCAGCTACTGCCCGGTGCCCTCCTGCTCCTACTTTGATGCCTGCTTTGCAGCACCGCCTTCACTGCCTGCCCCGCTGCCCTGCGCCTGCCACAGCTGTCCGGTCCCCGCTGACCCTGCGTGCCCAGCTCGTCCCCGAGCCCTTCTGGGTGCCCAAGAGCTGCAACGGAGGAGGTGGCAGCATGGTGTACAAGAGAGAAAAAGAAAAAGAGAGATAGCAAGAGAGAGAGAGAAAGAAAGAGATGGAGGGAAGGAGAGAGAAAAAGAGACAAGGAGGAAGAGAGAAAAAGAGGAAGGGATGAAGAGAGTAAGAAAGAGGGAGGGAGGGAAAGAGAGAAATAGAATTTTTTTGCGGATTTTTTTTTGCTAAACTTTTTTTGCCGCCGCCCCCCCGCCCCCCCCCCCCTCTGCTCAATGGTGTCCCTCTTTCCAAATCTTAAAATCTGGTCACTTTAGCCTAGTAGGCTAGGGTTTTGCCTTCCCCAGGCTCCAAAGGCTTCCCCAATCCCCCAGAGGCTCTCTGGAAGCCAAAAACGCCCTCCCAGAGCCTCTGTGCAAGCCAAAAATCAGCTGGCCAGCACACACATGCACGTTGGAGCTGAGCTAGTTCAAGGACTCATGTGCCAGCAGATATGGCTCTGCGTGCCACCTGTGACACCCATGCCATAGGTTCGCCATCACTGTTATAGATCATCAAGCAGAGGAAAATAAAAGTTGAAACGAATTCTAGAAAAATGTACCACCTAGGGGCTATAAACGGTACTGCAACAATCCCCAGCTCAACCCCTAAATTGCTCAACCCCTAAATTATGAAAACAACACTTTTGAATCATCCACCTCCTCCTCTCTTCCCGTTTTTGCATTAACCCAGCTTGCTTAACATGCCATCTTGAAAAGCAAAGACCTCCCATTTCTTTTTATCATGCCTACTCGTCTATTGATTTTATAGGTTGTCCAGCTGCAAGAATTCAGAGGAACATCACAATTTCTCAAAGCTTTGTGATGTTGCAGTTTATCTTGGTGGAGAAAATGTTTCTTGGTTTTAAAAAGGAATGACTAGATAACCTGTCAAAATACTGTCTCACAGTAGCATTATTAAGTAGGCGTGAGAAAGCAAACTACGTATGAAGATCTCCAGGAAATAGAGCATAGATTTCATTATGGATGAAGTAGATTTCAACATAAGGCTGCACAAAGCTACATATCATCTTAAAACATAACATTATTTGTTCGGATTTGAACCCAGTCACTCTGATTATAAACATGGTTTATGGTTTAGGTCATTGTGGGTTAACAAACTATGATTCAAATGAACAATACAGGTTGGAGAAACTGTTTAAAATAGATTAAACTGCTTGTAGTTTTCTTAGTAGCAACATGGAAATGTTTGGAGTCGTCTTCTTCCAGAATATTTTTCTTACAGTACAGTGGTGCCTCTACCTAAGAATGCCTCTACTTATGAAGTTTTCTAGATAAGAACCGGGTGTTCAAGATTTTTTTTGCCTCTCCTGAAGAACCATTTTCCACTTACAAACCCAGATGTCTGAAACTAACTGGAAAAGACAGGGAGAAGCCTCCATGGGGCGTCTCTAGGAATTTCCTGTGAGAAAACAGGGCCGGAAAAGGCAGGGAGAAGCCTCCATGGGGCCTCTCTAGGAATTTCCTGTGAGAAAACAGGGCCGGAAAAGGCAGGGAGAAGCCTCCATGGGGCCTCTCTAGGAATCTCCTGGGAGGAAACAGGGCCAGAAAAGACAGGGAGAAGCCTCCGTGGGGCCTCTCTAGGAATTTCCTGTGAGAAAACAGGGCCGGAAAAGGCAGGGAGAAGCCTCCATGGGGCCTCTCTAGGAATCTCCTGGGAGGAAACAGGGCCAGAAAAGACAGGGAGAAGCCTCCGTGGGGCCTCTCTAGGAATCTCCTGGGAGGAAACAGGGCCAGAAAAGACAGGGAGAAGCCTCCGTGGGGCCTCTCTAGGAATCTCCTGGGAGGAAACAGGGCCGGAAAAAGTGGGGAGAAGCCTCTGTGGGGCCTCTCTAGGAATCTCCTGGGAGGAAACAGGGCCGGAAAAGGCGGGGAGAAGCCTCCGTGCGGCCTCTCTAGGAATCTCCTGGGAGGAAACAGGGCCGGAAAAGGCAGGGAGAAGCCTCCGTGCGGCCTCTCTAGGAATCTCCTGGGAGAAAACAGGGCCGGAAAAGGCAGGGAGAAGCCTCCATGGGGCCTCTCTAGGATTCTCCTGGGAGGAAGCAGGGCCTCTACCCTCCCTGTGGTTACCTCAATTGCACACATTATTTACTTTTGCATTGATTCCTATGGGAAAAATTGCTTCTTCTTACAAACTTTTCCGCTTAAGAACCTGGTCACAGAGCAAATTAAGTTTGTAAGTAGAGGTACCACTGTACTATCTAGTCTAGCCTTTAACAGGAGTATTTTTCGGTAGATTTAAGTACTAAATAGAAATTTTCTGGTATATCCCTAATAACTAACCCAGTCTGATGCTACTTGGTTTGAAGACAGCCAGGTACTCTACCGGCATATGCAAAAAAACTGTTTAAAAACCTACTTTTTAAAGCATTCAAAATACAAACCTAACATGTTTAACAACAATGAGTTGTGCGGGTACCTTCAACTGGATTTTGAACTGAACAGTCTGACTTTTCATGCGGAAAGTGTTCAAAGGACATAAACTTCAGATGTTGTTTAGCTTCCTCTATGAAAAATTTATCTAGCTAACCGCACCAGGCAACGGTCTATCGTTACGCTGCAGTTTCAACCAGAAGCCCTCATTGGCTGGTGAACCAGGAAGAGCAGAATTTGAAATGTTCTCAGAAAACAAACGAAAGTAAAAAAACATGACACTGAAATTCTGCAGGCTGCTACACAAAGCTGCATCTCCGACTGGTGTAGATAAGCACACAAGCGTTAGGGCAGGGGCAAGTACGTTGAGGCAGTATAAGCAAGAATTTATGAAACCTGAGCTGCAAAAAGCTAGCGTTCAGTTCCACAGACCGAATTCACAAGTTTCAAAAGTGAAATGGACCAGCTCCTTTCAGATACTAGAAGTAGGGAGTGCTAATTTAATGTCAGAATATACTCTTATGTCATAGACAGAACTTGATTTTTGGGAACAGTGTTGCAAATCAGGGTGTGTACATTAAGCTCTGTATTTTTTTCAGATAAATTGAACAGTGAACAAAATTACTCATCAATTTTTTTACAAACAGAACTACTATCAGAGAGTCTATGTTACGCTAGCTCAGGTGTCTTCAAATTTGGCAACTTGCGGACTTCAACGCTGGGGCTGAAGTCCACAAGTCCTAAAGTTGCCAGGTTGGGGGACTCGTGCGCTAGCTAAACCCGAACAGGCAATCAAATTAAGCTTTGTGCCTGTTGATGAGGCACAATAAGGACATTACTTGAAGAACAGGTATTTAAGAAGCAGAACAGTAATCCTAACAATGACAGAATGCTTGAGAATTAAGAGTGAAGCCAAGCTTGTAGACTAATTGACAACAACTACTCATTGGTCAATTCAGACTTTTATTTTATTTTTTAAAAGTTATGAACTCAATAAATTACACAATAATCCCCCCCCCCCGAATAAATTTTTCACAAAATAAAATTTACAATTTATAAGAGAAAGCTTTGAAACTCCTTTCTCTTTGAAGTGCTGATGAGTTTTTTTATTTTATTTTATCTTACGCTGGTGGATTGTTCTGTGACTGCAACAATGGATTTCAAATATTTTACAGGAAATCAAACCAAACACGATCAACAACAAAAATCACACACAGAGATTTTAAGGGACAATTATTCAGTAGATAATAAATGGAACAATCAAGTTGACATTCAATGCCAACATACTAAGCACCAATAACAGAAGTGACCAGAGAAGTTTCCCCAACTTTTAAAAATAAGAAACAAGTGCACTTTTAACATGAACTGTGTAACTGGGCAATATGTAATTTGCTCTGTTTGTAGCTTCTGCACTGCACTAAAAAGAACACCAAATAATATGTCCAAAAATCTGAAAGACTTGTTAGGTGCCAAGAAACTGTATGTAGTAATCAGACTAGTTAGGACATATGTGGTTGAGAGTTGCTGGTTTTTCTAATATATAAGGACTGTAAGTATCCTGCACTCATTCTTTATGTTTGACACAAAAAGTACGTAACTGTTCAGTTGATGGTACATAGTGTCATTGAGCACAGGAAACCACAGAAGTGTCATCCTATGTGCAATGCAATCTTGTCTCTAAAGGCACAAAACGGTGCTTTAAAGAATGAAGACGTTTGTTTACTTTGAAGCGTTGATATTCTAAACGTATGTAAGTCAAGCTCTTGTCTTATCCTCTCAGTTAAAGGGCAAACATTACCAGGATCTTCAGCTAAAACAATTTAGCAATGCAAGCCAGTTATATGTTACCCTAGTTGAAATTTTCTTAAAATAGATCTGTTATACTGATATATGTTATTTTAATGAAAAAAATTGATTTCCCCCCCCAAAATTGCATCAACTATTAAAGTAACAATCCTATGCATACTTACCTCACTGAACTGTGAGACTTGCTTACTATTAGCAAGAAAAGGATTATACTACATGACTGATAACTACACTGAACAACCCCTCCCCCCATCATTTATTTTTCAAGTTTTAGAAATATATCCTCTTGAATGTCCCCTTGTTTAATGTGGACATAGCAGCTAAGGAGTAAACAAATACCTTTCTTACCTAATTTTCAGATTCTAGGAATATCAAACAAGGATTTTAAAACATAATTTCTACAGTGCTTCTCTTAAGAAAACATAGGACAATTCACTTTCTGGTTTCTGTGCTGTAGCTGATGGCATTGGGACAGTTTCAACCTGTACAATAAAATATTTTTGACATGAAGACATATACTACACTATTTCCTCTCATGAAATTTAGCTACCAGTATTTATTCATAAATTGAGCCTTCATTTGCTTATTGCACCAGATTTGTCATTCTTTTCAACTGTATGTATGAACAGGATGCTGCAACCTGCAAACCAGTAGCCTGTGAGAGAAGCCGGTTGCTGACCGCTTCAGACGGAAACAAAAAGAGATATTCAGCTTAGCAGTACAGACTCCAGTTAGGATCCAGTACAGTGGGCAAAAGTAATGCCATTAATGTCACATCAGTGGCTTTATCCACTACAATGGTAGTGGGATGAACATTTAGGCTTTGAGTTGGGACTAATTATACACGATGCTCTCCTTGTATGTATTTAAAAAACAGTGGCCAATTTTCTCTAATTTTCACCCAAACAGAAGTAATGAATCTCTGCCAAACAACAAACTAAATCTTGAGGGAACCATAATTTGAAGATTAAAAAAACCCCAAAGCCTTTTTTTTTTAAAAGAAAATGTCAAATACAAAATAATTATCTGGTTATCCTTGAAAAATATACCTAAATATATGGTATCATGACAAAATGTTGGCACCTCAACGGGAATGAGCTATCAGCTTATTTAATACAACCTTCCAAACTACGATTTTCCCTACAGTGCTTGAATCAGAGGTGCCTTGTGCATCATACTGTAGACCTCATTTTGTGTCATCACACTGTTTTAAGGGGAAGGGAATGGGCACAGAAGCTGGGGCATCAAAGAATGGGTCACAATCATTCAATTCTACGAAATCTATAAATTTGGAACATATCATTTCCATATTGGAAGGGGTTACATCACTCACAGTGACATAAATATATATACATTTACTCTACAAAGTTGACTGATGATTTGCATTGCCAGCATGCAAGTCTTCTCCTTCAAGGGCATTCAAGATTCTGCAGTAAGAAACTGGAATGTTTGAAATATTCCATAAAGTATTCCTAGAAAACCATTGCCCAACTTGTTAATTTTCCTGATAAGTTGGAAAGCTTTTTACAGATGTAGCTCGGGAATATACATATTTGGATACTGAAACAAGAAGAGCAACCTTTTTGCTTAGCGTACAAAAATAAAGAGAAATGCAATGGGGGAAACATATGGAGCCCTGACTCTTAAAATGTGGGTTAGTCTGGTTTTTGCTTCTTTAAATGCTGCACCATTGTTACACACATTTCTGCCAAAAAAGCAAAGTACTTCAGAAGTCACGTGTCCCAACTGCTGTCTTTAAAAGCAATTTTGACTAACCGGAGTTCGAGTTCAAAAGCATCTGGCCGGTCTTGTGGGTTAGCAGCAAGCATTTCCTTAATCAGCTGTTTCATGCAAGCATTCATTTTCTTTTTCTTAACAGGTATGAGTAGTTCCATTTTTGGATTTTCCAGCAATGCCTCTCCAACAGGTACAATCTCAGTCCCTTGTTTCACGTAACTGCCCAGGAGTTCTTTCTTGGTCTCTGTGTCCACAAAAGTGATCCTTTCTAGCATTGCCCAGATTATAATCCCCAATGCAAAAATGTCTGCTTTGGCAGTGTAGTGCCCTTCCCAAACTTCAGGAGCCATGTAGAAGTCTGTGCCACAAGCAGTGGACAGAAAACATTTATTTACATTCACAGGCTCTTCTGGGTTTTGTCCTGATGCTGAACAAACCTTGCTGAGGCCAAAGTCAGCTACTTTCAAAGTAGGTTCCAAGTCACTCGCATCCATCCTGCTTTGAGAGATCAAGATGTTGTCAGGCTTGAGGTCACGGTGGATGATCTGGTTTTTGTGCAGGAAAGCCAGGGCACTGCTGAGCTGAAGCATAAAACTAGTGTTGGTCTTACGGCTGGGTTTTCGGGCCAGGAGGTATTCATTCATATCGCCTCCGTCACAAAAATCCATCACAAACCAAAGATAGTAGGCACTTCTGGGGTCAAAGGCAATTTCACCCTTCAAGGAGGTCTCTACAAGCTACAATACAAAGATAGTTCATGAATATATCGAACAAACATTATTCAAATCCCAATGTACAGCACACTAGTCAAACCGTGAGTGACAATTTTTTTTTTGAAGTGGTCTAACATAAAAGCTATTGAAAGTATTAATGTACCTTTTCCAAGGAGATCAATTTTTCTTTACAATGCTACAAAATTTACTCAATGTATAACCCACCTAGGACATTCAATTGTCTCTGGGTACTTGTTTAAGCAGAAATGTGGGTTGTACATTAGGTAAATAAATTTTGTAGCATTGTAAGGAAAAATTGTTCCCCCTCGGAAAAGATGCATTAATAATCCTTTCAATAGCTTTTATCCGAGACTACTTTTTAAAAAAAATCAGCATTGTGGTAAGAAATAGCTTGATCAACTCTAATGAAATTTGCTTTGTTCTTTGAACTCAATTGTAAGACCCAATGTTCTTCAGTGGAGGCAGAAGTGAAGTGCTCCCAGTTTGGGCCTGCCTGCCGGTCGGGTCATCAGAGAGCCAGTTGCAAAGGCAACACGAGGCTTCCCCCTCCCGCTCAGATGCAGCTATTTGGGTTCATTTCAACCCTGAGTGGAAGTACACTCTATTCTTTCCTTGAACCTTAATGTTGCTTAGTGGCAAGATTTTTGAAATATCTAAAACTATATCAAACATAGAAAAGCAAGAATATCTTTCCCCCTAGGCTTCTACAATTTATGCATGGTATGTTTGTATGTATGATTGGTTTTATAACAAGGGTTTTTAGCTGTTTTAGTATTGGATTTTTACATTCTGTTTTTATCACTGTTGTTAGCCACCCCGAGTCCACGGAGAGGGGCGGCATATAAATCCAATAAATAAATAAATAAACTGATTTTTTAAAACTTTTAAAGCAATGTCTGTTATCATTATCTTCATTTACCTGTAAATAAAGCGAAGAGCTGGAACCATGGGACATCTTCTGAACCATGCAGTCTTTCTGCAATATGCATTCTTCCAAGTGGATTACATTTGGGTGTTGGCTTTTAATACTACTAAGTGCCCAGAACTCCCGCAAGGCCAGTTCTACGTTCTCTGGTGCATGACACTGAATTTTCTTCACCGCAACACGTGCAGAGGTTTTCCTTACTACAGCTTCATATACCACACCATAGCTGCCACGACCAACCTCTCTTATTAGATCGTATTTTGGCTGGCTACTCACCATTTTCAAGGTCAAGGTGTCTAGAAATAGAAACACATACAAAAAATGTAGCTGTTTTCTCATATCTTAAGATAAAAATGGAGTTTTTGTTAATCTAGCCACTGTAGCTGACAAAGTACAGCACGATTAATTGCATACACACACACACACAAACTCCAGAAATGGGCACCTTTTTTCTATGAAATGGATAAGACTGAATAAATTAGCATAGTGGAAGATATGTTTTAACTATCTTTTTCTTATGGCAGATTTCTTAAATCAAATGAAACAAGGAATGCTGCTAAACATCCACCAATAATAGAAAAAATGACTTGCAGGAGAATGTATTATACACATAACATATTTGAGCAGAGAGCTGTGTTGGGTAATTCATAGCCTGACATAAATCCATTTTTAAAATAAAAATGTAAATAAATTGGGTCAATCTGTACAACAGCAAAGCATATTTCCTGCAAATACAAATTTAATGGACTAAATATCAACTCTTGCTCATACCTTTGCTCAGTTCTGAAAACTCTAGTAGGGTTGGCTAGAATTTTACCGGCCACATTCTAAAGATAACAATGCAGGTTTACAGTTGTTATGGAAATACCTTCTTAGAGGCAAAATTATTCCACCAAGCAAATGGCTTCCACCAATTCAAATTGCTCATTTGAACTCACTGACAGGCTCCCCATCTATGCCAAGTCAAGCATATTATACTCCCATGAAGCAAAAGAAGCACCTGAATGGAAGAGGCCCAAATTCCTTGGTCCTTGACTTGCGACCACAATGGAGCCCAAAATTTCTATTGTTAAGTGAAACATTTGCTATGTGAGTTTTGTCCCGTTTTACGACCTTGCTTGCCATAGCTGTTAAGTGAATCACCACACTTGGTGAGTAACCTGGTTGTCAAGTGAATCTGGCTTCCCTGTTGCCTTTGATTATCAGGAGATTGCAAGAGCAACCGTCATAAGTGTGGACCAATTGCCAAGCATCGGAATCTTGATCACGTGACCATGGGGATGCTTCAGAGGCTGCAACTCTGAAAAATGGCCATAACTCACTTTTTTCTCAGTGGTGCTGCAACTTTGAACTGTCACTAAATGAACTGCTGTTAAGGAGGGGTGGATTGCTAGCACCGGCCACTGCTTCAGTTGTCGCATGTGTAGGCGCTATGTGTGCGCATGCACATCCCAAGCGTGCGCACAAACAAAAATACAAAAAAAGATGGCGGCAGCCATATGACTGGCACCAGTAGCAGTCGTGTATAAATTGCCCAATCTGTCAGCCACTACCAGCAACTCACTATTGGTTATAAGTTGAAGACCACCTATAACAGTGATGTCAAACCTTTTTTTCCCTCGTGTGCTGAAAGAGCGTGCGCGTGTGTTATCGCACAAGCGTGAGTGCCCATACCCATAATTCAATGCCTGGGAAGGGCGAAAACAGCTTCCCCTGCCCCACGGAGGTCAGAAATGTCCTGTTTCCCAAATTCTGATGGGCCAGTAGGCTCTGTGTGAGTCAAAAATCAGCTGGCCGGCACACACATGCACATTAGAGTTGAGCTAGGGCAACAGCTCATGTGCCAGTAGATATGGCTCCGCGTGCCACCTGTGGCACCCATGACATAGGTTCGCCATCGCTGAACTATACTCAATTCAGAAGAACTGTCAACATTTCGATATGAAATTTAACCCCAGAGGAAGCCAATTCCCTCTTTCACAACATGGAAGGAGATCCATCCCTTTATCTCGGCTGAGCCTGGGCATGTTTATTTACTGTGTATTATGTATATACAGTATACCATAATATAAGATCAAACACCAGAATAATATACATGTTGCACAGAATATGATGTACATATGGAAATGTATGACTAGGGTTTTTTTTTCTCTCTCTAACAACTTGCATAATATTCTCTATATTATTCATGCTGTCTTGTTTTCTTGTATGGACTGCAGCAGTAGAGGCTAAACCAACTTCCTTGGATACATGACCTGCAATGACAATCAAAGGCCTTGAACCGGAACAGGCCCCACCGTGGCTGGCTGGCTCTAATCTACCTGCCTCCACAAAGGGGGACTCGAAAGGGCACCAACCCCTCCCGCTCCACCAAGGGGAAAGAAGCCGAAAACAGCCCCATTTGTGGGCCGGCCGCGTCTCAGCTGAGCCCGGCGGGGGAAATCTCTTCGGCCATAGGACAAGCCAACACGCCGCCTTTAAAGACCCGAACCCGTCAGTCTACCCACCGTCGACCGCGGGCCCCGAGCTCGCCCTTGGGCCGCCAAGCGCTTGACGGGCTGTAGCCGCCCAGAGCGTCCCCGGCCGGCCTCATTCTCCCACCGCCGCACCGCACTTGACAGCCCGGCGTCAGGCGAGGGCCGGGATTTGACAGCCGGATTGGGACACGGCCGGCCGGCTCGCAGCGACCCGCTTGGCGTGAGGAGGAAAGCAGGCGGCCGTGTCAGCAACAGCAGCCTCGCCCGCAGCGCCCGGGCCCGACGACACGGTCGCCTAAGAGCCAGGCAGGCCGCTTCGCCTCAGGTTCCTCCTCAGGCCCAGCAGAGAGGCGCGCACAAGCTGCCCGCCATGCACTCTGGGCCTGTCAAAAGAGGCGCTCCTCGCCGTCTCGGCTTTCCCCGACACGGGCCGAAGCGTCGCTTTTCAGGTTCATTTTTACCTCAGAGCTGCCGCGGAGCTCTCTCCTCATGGCCGCCATTATCGGGCTCCCTTCCCCCCCTCCCCCCACCTTTACTTTCTCCCGGGTTCCCTGACACACCCCCTTCTGGGCCCGACGCGCGCACCCCGAGGGGGGCGGTCCCGCGCGACGGGAAGTCGGCCCGGGCGCTGGCCGGCGCCGCGCCTCCCATTGGTTCACGGGAGGAGGCGGGCCTTTTGGCGTCCATTCCGCCATCCGATTGGGGAGGGCAAGGGGAGCGCGCGCCCTTTCTCATTGGCTGCCCTGCCGCTCGCTCACACTCTCGCTATATATAAGGTTCGCGCGCTCGCCCGGGGACCCTGCAGAATGGGTTTGTTGCATGGTCGCATGCGGTGTTTTACATGCAAGGAGCGTTTTGCGTGGTGTTGCGGCACTCAAATGCGGCGCTGCTGCGGTTGTTGGCTTCCTTGGATCGGGACCGGGGGAAAAAACCCCAAAACAACCCGCATGGGTTTTAAATTGCATCGTGGGGATCGTTACTTGGAAGTCGGCTTGCTGCGCTTGGGCATCTCGTGGGCGATGCGCGGAGGATGCACGACGGATTTTCCTGGGGGAGGTTTGGCTTGCAAGGATGAAGGCTTGTGCCAGCGGTTCTCCATCGCGCACGCTGCGTTTCTCTCCCCGGGAGCTGAAGACCGTCTCTGGGGGCGCCTTGCTAGGTTGTTCACCTCTTTTTTCCAGCCTCCCCATCCGTTGTATTGGCAGTTCTCTGCTAGCAAAAACTCCAGAAGAGAAGGAGTCTTCGCAGAGGGGCAGCATTCAAATCTAATTTTTAAAATTATTATTGTTGTTGTTGTTGTTATTATTATTATTATTATTATTATTATTATTATTATTTAGGGGTAGTGATTTCTGACAGTCTCCAAATGGGTGAACAGTGCGGTCAGGCGGTAGGGAAAGCAAGTAAAATGATTGGCTGCATAGCTAGAAGTATAATAACAATTTATTTATTTATTTATTCAATTTTTATGCTGCCCTTCTTAGACTCAGGGCGGCTACAACATGTTAGCAATAGCACTTTTTAACAGAGCCAGCCTATGGCTCCCACAATCCGGGTCCTCATTTGATCCACCTCGGAAGGATGGAAGGATGAGTCAACCTTGAGCAGGTGATGAAATTTGAACCGCTGACCTTCAGATCTACAGTCAGCTTCAGTGGTCTGCAGTACAGCACTCTACCTGCTGTGCCACCCCGGCTCCTAAATTAATAATAATTTAATAATAATAATTTATTAGACTTGTATGCCGCCCCTCCCTGAAGACTTGGGGCGGCTCACAAAAAAAATGGAACAATACAGATACAAATCTAATAAGGGAGATTGTGATCCCGCTATATAGAGCGCTGGTGAGACCACATTTGGAATATTGTGAGACCTCACCTACAAAAAGATATTGACAAAATTGAACGGGTCCAAAAACGGGCTACAAAAATGGTGGAAGGTCTTAAGCATAAAACCTATCAGGAAAGACTTAATGAACTCAATCTGTATAGTTTGGAGGACAGAAGGGAAAGGGGGGGACATGATCGAAACATTTAAATATGTTAAAGGGTTAAATAAGGTTCAGGAGGGAAGTGTTTTTAATAGGAAAGTGAACACAAAACAAGGGGGCACAATCTGAGGCTAGTTGGGAGAAAGATCAGAAGCAACGTGGGAAAATATTTTACTGAAAGAGTAGTAGATGCTTGGAACAAACTTCCAGCAGACGTGGTTGGTAAATCCACAGTCACTGAATTTAAACATGCCTGGGATAAACATAAATCCATCCTAAGATAAAATACAGGAAACAGTATAAGGACAGACTAGATGGACCAGGAGGTCTTTTTCTGCTATCAATCTTTTATGTTTCTTTGCTCACCACCCTTTGCACAAAGCCTATAGTGAGGATCTTCCCGCTGGATTCTATTTGCATCTCTCGCCTTTGTTTTCCTTCCTCTTAATTTGGTGCATATTGAATACTTAACAATTTAGCTGATTGAACTTAAAGAGAAGCGATGAAAAAAATCCGGTTTTCATCCACAAATGGTCCATTATTGTTTTGTTAGTGTTGGGCTGGTAAGGTGGCATTTTTGGGTGGCCGCCTTTTTCGCCAAGCACCAATCCTTGGAGAGATGTTCCTTTGTATTGCTGCAGGGAAATAAAGGTTGAAATCTGACAGGTGAGATTTTAGCCACACTTCTCTTGCAGCTGAAAAATACAGCTGTTCATATTTTGCCTGAAAGGGACACACAGGGCTTCTCATTTGTCTTTTTAAAAATAATTTTTATTGTTTTTAAAAACAATATAGTAACAGGACACAAACATTTTTACATTTCTGTAACATTGGAGGAGAAAAAATTATATGCATGTATGTCTGTCTACCACATTATTAATCTATCACAATAATTTCCATTGGTGTTAATATTTACAATTACTATTTATTACTGTTTGTTTTATTTCTAGCCACTTAAAGATTTTTTTCCTACATGGTGGTAAACTCTTGTCAATTCTGTAGTTCATAAGTTTTGTCATTTCAGCACATTCCATCAATTTGTTTGTGTTCTCTGTAGGAAGATTTCCGTCCTTTGCTTCTCATTTTTCATACCTGCTTGAGAAGAGATCTTATCTAGACGGAATCTGCACAGTTTATTTTATTTATTTATTTTGTCCAACGCATAATAATACACAATGAAGGTTATAGTGGATATACTTGAAGTGAAATATATCAAGGAGAGAATAGAGGAGAAAATATAGGAATAAAATATATCAATGAGAGCATAGAAGAAAAGATATAGGGATAGAAGAAAAGATATAGGGATAGAAGAAAAGATATAGGGATAGAAGAAAAGATATAGGAGATATAGGAGAGAGAATAGGATGGGATGGGAGGCACACTAGTGCGCTTATGCACGCCCCTTACTGACCTCTTAGGAATCTGGAGAGGTCAACCATGGATAGTCTAAGGGTAAAATATTGGTGTTTAGGAGATGACACTACGGAGTCCTCACTTTCTTACCTATGAGCTTTAGGGAGGGCCCCCTCGTCCTAGTATTGTGTGATAGAGAAAACAATTTTTCTCTATCCACCTTTTCTATCCCATGCATGATTTTATACACTTCGATCAAGTTTAAACGCTGTCTTTCAAGGCTGAAGAGACCAAGGCGTTGTAACCTGGTATCATAAGGGAGGTGCTCCATTTCCTTTATAATATTTTAAATTGTAAATTATTAGATTTGTTATAAACTGTTTTTATTGTGTTGTGAGCCGCCCCGATTCTACGGAAAGGGGCGGTATACAAATCTAATAAATAAATAAATAAAATAATTCTTGTTGCCCTTTTTTGCACCTTTTCCAGTTCTATTATATCCTTCTTGAGGTGCGGTGTCCAGAACTGTACACAGTACTCCAAGTGTGGTCTCACCATCAATTTGTACAGCGAGTATCTCCTGCTTGAGCAAGAAGTTGGGCTTGTAGACCTCCAAAGTCCCTTCCAATATTGTTATTCTGTTATTTCTGTTAAGATGAGGCTGTTTCAGAATATCTGTCAGAAGAGGGCGCCTACGAGCTTCAGAAGGAACTTAAGTTGGTATCTACCACAATAAAGGAAAGGCAGAGGAGTTTAATATTGATACCAACAGTTCCAGTTCTACGACATCCCTGCCTGGTTCCATTTCTGCACGGTAACGCTCAGTTTCAGAAGCATTGTAATGAACATGCTACCAACATCTTTATTTATCTAATCTGGCACCTTAACCGCTAGACCAAACTTGATTCTCAAAGAGGGAACTATATGACTTGGTCCATTTCTATGTTGGGATTGGCAGTTATCAGATTCCTTTGAACCCATGCTATGAATCAACCTCATTGGCACAAACATAGCCCTCCTTAAATGTAACGGGATAACATTTCCAAGAATTTCCAATCACGTGCTGGTTTTAGATTCTGGGATTGAAGTCCCAGCACACCTAAAGGGCCTCAACTTGTAAATACTGGCAAAAATGTATTCAAAGCCCACTGCAAAAATATAGCCAAGAAGGCTTCAGGAGTTGTAAACCTAATCCTACGTAGCTTCTGCTCTGGCAATCTCACACTACTTACCAGAGCTTACAAAACTTTTGCTAGACCCATCCTCGAATACAGCTCATCTGTTTGGAACTCATATCGCATCTCAGACATTAACACCCTTGAAAATGTCCAAAGATACCTCACCAGAAGAGCCCTTCACTCCTCCACTCGAAATAGAATACCCTACGAGACTAGACTTTCAATCCTGGGCCTAGAAAGTTTAGAACTAAGACACCTTAAACAAGATCTAAGTATTGCCCACAAGATCATATGCTGCAATGTCCTGCCTGTCGGCGACTACTTCACCTTCAACCACAACAACACAAGAGCACACAACAGATTTAAACTTAATATTAACCGCTCGAAACCTGACTGTAAAAAATATGACTTCAGTAACTGAGTTGTCGAAGCGTGGAACTCATTACCGGACTCCATAGTGTCATCCCCAAACCCCCAACACTTTACCCTTAGATTATCTACGGTTGACCTATCCAGATTCCTAAGAGGTCAGTAAAGGGCGAGTACAAGTGCACTAGAGTGCCTTCCGTCCCCTGTCCTATTGCTCTCCTATATCTCCTATTCCTTTTTTCTATTCCTATATCTCTTCTTCTATTCTTTCATTCATATGTTTTATTACTATATCCTTTTCTATTCTGTCATAGATATATTTTACTATGAGTATCTCCTCTATAACCATCATGTATTTTATTATGTGTAGTCTGCATTGGTTGCCGATCAGTTTCCGATCACAATTCAAAATGTTGGTTATGAACTATAAAGCCCTTCATGGCACCGGACCAGATTATCTCAGGGACCGCCTTCTGCTGCACGAATCCCAGTGACCAGTTAGGTTCCACAGAGTGGGTCTTCTCCGGGTCCCGTCAACTAAACTGTCGTTTGGCGGGACCCAGGAGAAGATCCTTCTCTGTGGCGGCCCCGGCCCTTTGGAACCAACTCCCCCCAGAGATTAGAAGTGCCCCCACCCTCCTCGCCTTTCGTAAGCTTCTTAAAACCCACCTCTGCCATCAGGCATGGGGGAACTGAGATATTCTTTCCCCCTAGGCCTTTACAATTTACGCATGGTATGTTTGTATGTATGTTTGGTTTTTATAATAAGTTTTTTTTAGTTATTTTAGTATTGGATTGTCACATGTTGTTTTTATCACTGTTGTTAGCCGCCTCGAGACTACAGAGAGGGGCGGCATACAAATCCAATTAATAATAATAATAATAATAATAATAATAATAATAATAATAATAATTATATATATATATATCCCCACTAAAACTCTCATTGTGTATTGGACGAAATAAATAAATAAATAAAAATAAAATAAATTAACAACCTTAAGAGGCATGGACTTCAACTCTAAAGCCCAACTCCACAGCTCTTAAAATTGTCAAAGAACTTTAGAAATGCAGGGAGACTACAGAATTTGTTGGGTGGCTTTGTCTAACACAGTGTTTCCCAACCTTGGAAACTTGAAGATATTACTGGCTGGGGAATTCTGGGAGTTGAAGTCCAAATATCTTCAAGTGGCCAAGGTTGGGAAACACTGGTCTAACAGACCCGCCCCCCAAAAAACTCTCAACAACTTAATGATGAAAATAAAAATAAAGCAGATTTCCTATCTGGCAAGAACCTTCAAACTTTTTAAAGAACACATTGGCGGCAAATGAAGCCAATCCCGTTCATTAAGAATATTCATATCCTTCTGGGTAGTCATTTGACACCCCTAACCAAGGGTCTTTTTATAGCTTGAGTGCTCTTACACCAGCTTGCATAACAGGTGATGGTCAACTGGTTAAGCCTTTTCCAAGTAGCAAAGTTTGTTGATTGGCCTTCGTTATGCAGTTTTTAAAGGCCCAGGCTCTGAGAAAGAAACCTTACCCTTGACCACCTATCAAACCCTAGAGATGGGGGCATATAGGTCCTGCCCTAGTTAGCTTCCTGCCATCTTTGAAAGATATAGCAATGTGTTGCTGCTTGCTTTTATTTTGCATATCATATATCAAAGGTAGAATTCAGACGGCACAAAACCCTATATTTTTGCAAGACGTCATTGCTCATTTGCTAAAACTCTGAACCATAGCAGTGCATGTCCATAACCCTGGGGGAGGGAATTATTGACCCCCTCAGAGAGGGTCTGCAACTTGGGCGTCCTCCTCGATCCACAGCTCACATTAGAGAAACATCTTTCAGCTGTGGCGGGGGGGGGGGGGGCGTTTGCCCAGGTTCGCCTGATGCACCAGTTGCGGCCCTATCTGGACCGGGATTCACTGCTCACAGTCACTCATGCCCTCATTACCTCGAGGTTCAACTACTGTAATGCTCTCTACATGGGGCTACCCTTGAAAAGTGTTCGGAAACTTCAGATCGTGCAGAATGCAGCTGCGAGAGCAATCATGGGCTTCCCAAGGTATGCCCATGTTACACCAACACTCCGCAGTCTGCATTGGTTGCCGATCAATTTCCGGTCACAATTCAAAGTGTTGGTTATGACCTATAAAGCCCTTCATGGCATCGGATCAGAATATGTCCGGGACTGCCTTCTGCCGCACGAATCCCAGCGACCGGTTAGGTCCCACAGAGTCAGCCTTCTCCGGGTCCCGTCGATTAAGCAATGTTGTTTGGCGGGACCCAGGAGAAGAGCCTTCTCTGTGGCGGCCCCGACCCTCTGGAACCAGCTCCCCCCAGATATCAGAGTTGCCCCCACCCTCCTTGCCTTTCGCAAGCTCCTTAAAACCCACCTCTGTCGTCAGGCATGGGGGAATTGAAATTTCTCTTCCCCCTAGGCTTATAGAATTTATACATGGTATGTTTGTATGTATGAGTGGTTCTTTAAATTGGGGGTTTTAAAGATTATTTTTAATATTAGATTTGTTTACATTGTCTTTTATATTATTGTTAGCCACCCCGAGTCTTCGGAGAGGGGCAGCAAACAAATCTAATAAATACGAATACAATACAAATGTACTGTAAATACTTCATAGAGTAAGGGATATGCACATGGATCATTTAAGTATGATAATGAGGACAACAGAGTTGGAAGGAACCTTGAAGGACTTCTAGTCCACCCCCCCCCCCTTTCAGCAGGAAATCCTACAGTACTTCAGACAAATGGTTATCCAACATCTTCCACTGTTGGAGCATTCACAACATCTGGAGGCAAGCTGTTCCATGAATTAATTGTTCCAACTGTCAAGAAATTTCTCCTTAGTTCTAAGTTGCTTCTCTCCTTGTTTAGTTTCCACCCATTGCTTCTTGTTCTATCTTCAGGTGCTTTCGAGAATAGCCTGACTCCCTCTTATTTGTGGCAACCCCTGAGATATTGGAACACTGCTATCATGTCTCCCCTGGTCCTTCTTTTCATAAGACTAAACATACCCAGTTCCTGCAACCGTTCTTCATATGTTTTAGCCTCCAGTCCCCTAATCATCTTTGCTGCTCTTCTCTGCACTCCTTCTAGAGTCTCAACATCCTGATCTAACTTCATGGAGCATTTAAGAGAGATCTAAAGTGGGAGGTAATTCCAGGGAGACTTTAAATAGCCGACCAAACAGTTGCTATGACAGGGGATTTGATTTGCTTAATAAAATATACAGTAGATGTTCAAGCTCAAGGTATTTGAAGAGTGCTTGCAAACTTCAGATTGCGCAGAATGCAGCTGCGAGAGCAATCATGGGCTTCCCAAAGTATGCCCATGTTGCACCAACACTCCACAATCTGCATTGGTTTCCGATCAGTTTCCGGTCACAATTCAAAGTGTTGGTTATGACCTATAAAGCCCTTCATGGCATTGGACCAGAATATCTCCGGGACCGCCTTCTGCCGCACGAATCCCATTGACCCAGTTAGGTCCCATAGAGTTGGTCTTCTCCGGGTCCTGTTGACTAAACAATGTCGTCTGGTGGGACCCAGGGGAAGAGCCTTCTCTGTGGTGGCCGCGACCCTCTGGAACCAGCTCCCCCCGGAGATTAGGATTGCCCCCCGGAGATTAGGATTGCCTTTCGTAAACTCCTTAAAACCCATCTCTGCCATCAGGCATGCGGGAATTGAGACACCTCCCCCAGGCCTATATAGTTTATGTATGGTATGTTTGTGTGTATGTTTGGCTTTTAAATAAGAAGTTTTTAGATATTTTTAAATATTAGATGTGTTACTGTATATTGTTTTTATTATTAGTGTGAGCCGCCCCGAGTTTATGGAGAGGGGTGGCATACAAATAAATAAATAAATAAATAAATAAATAAATAAATAAATAAATAAATACTCAGAGTTGAGTCTGGTGTTTGAAGGCCACAGTTCTTACCAGTGTTCCCTCTAATTTTTTTTTTTTTTGGGGGGGGGGGGCGGAAAAGTATAGTGTCTGAGCAGCACAGAAATAATAAATAAACAAACAAACAAACAAAAAACCCACCCTGTTTGGCCTCAGAGAATTTCAAAATAAAATACTGTACTGTGTGTCTATAACAGTGAGCTCATAATAGGGCAACTCCATCAATATCAAAATGCCACTTAAATAGTTGAGCTAGTTTCAAACTAGATTTGGATTTTCTTTCTCTCTTCCTTACTCCCATTCTTTTTCTTTCTCTTTTCCTTCCTCTCTTTTTTCTATCTGTTTCTCTCTCTTCCTCTCTTCCTCTCTCTCTCCTTCCTTCTCACTCTTTCCCTCTCGGCTTCTGGGCAGGTTTGGAAAACTCTGAGTTGATGATGATTTTTAAGTGAGCCATGGCTCACTGCTCAGCTTAGAGGGAACTATGGTTCCTACCCCTTGTATTAATGTGTGCAGCTTGTACTACATAATCTTAAACACAATTTTTTAGAATGAAATGGTACATACTACCAAATAATATGCTTGACCATCTCCCTTGTTGAGAACATTAAATTGGTTTTTTTTAAAGTGTATCAATGAACTGAGAGTCTGGTTGAGTTGGCACACCTCTGATATAAGTTGCTCAACTCTTCGTGGAAAATGAACCTCAAAAGGCTCCAAGAAATTACAATATTACTTAGAACAAAAACAACAGTGGAGTTTGTGTATGACGGTAAGCGAGTGCTTGTGATGTTAGAATGCATCATAAAGAATAAGCTTCTAGTCTCAACATGATCATAGATCTACCTAAGTGACTTTATATAAGTCATAAGCCCTTTGATGATCCTGGCCCTACATATAGCAAATCTAAGAAAAATACATGCATGACTGTCATTTTTGTAATAATTTTTAAATGGGGTTTCAGTTTTAAATAATGTTTTAGTCTTAGATAATGTTTGACTTCTTTCTATCGTTTTGTATCTATTTGCAGTGGTCCCTCTACTTAAGAACTTAATTTGTTCCGTGACCAGGTTCTTAAGTAGAAAAGTTTGTAAGTAGAAGCAATTTTTCCCATAGGAATCAATGTAAAAGCAAATAATGCATGAAAACCCATTAGGAAAGAAATAAAAGCTCAGAATTTGGGTGGGAGGAGGGGGAGGAAGAAGAGGAGGAGGACAGTCGTTGCCCAGAGTGAAGGGAGCATTTCTTTGTTTATTCATTCTCCAAGCACCCAGAAAAAGGAAAATGCTCCGTTCACTCTGGACTGCCAAAGCCTCCTTAAGCGCCGCTGGCAGCCCAGAAAAATCCGAGATGGCTGGGATTAAAGGGGGAATGGCAGGAAACTGGCTGGGCCTTCGTGCCGCTCTCAAATGTCCTGGGAATTTTTTCCGGGCTCAGGTTCTTATGTAGAAAATGGTTCTTGAGAAGAGGCAAAAAAAGTCTTCAACACCCGGGTCTTATCTAGAAAAGTTTTTAACTAGAGGCGTTGTTAGGTAGAGGTACCACTGTATATTGTATTTATATTGTTGTAATCCACCCTGAGTCCTTCGGGATTGGGCGGCATAGAAGTCAAATAACTAAGTAAGTAAGTAGGTAGGTACATAGATAGATAGATAGATAGATAGATAGATAGATAGATAGATAGATAGATAGATAGATAGATAGATAGATAGACAGACAGACAGACAAACAGACAGACAGTTAGGCAGATAGACAGTTAGACAGTTACAGATAGAAAGATAGACAAATAGACAGACAGACAGATACACAGATACACAGACAGACAGACAGATAGACAGTAAGTTAGGCAGATAGACAGACAGATAGGCAGATAGACAGATAGACAGTTAGACAGATAGACAGTTAGACAGATAGACAGTTAGGCAGTTAGGAAGATAGACAGTTAAGCAGATAGACAGATAGACAGTTAGGCATATAGACAGTTAGGCAGATAGATAGACAGATAGACAGATAGACAGTTAGGCAGTTAGGAAGATAGACAGTTAAGCAGATAGGCAGATAGACAGATAGACAGTTAGGCAGATAGATAGACAGATAGACAGTTAGGCAGTTAGGAAGATAGACAGTTAAGCAGATAGACAGATAGACAGTTAGGCAGATAGACAGGCAGATAGATAGACAGATAGACAGTTACGCAGATAGACAGATAGACAGTTAGGCAGATAGACAGTTAGGCAGATAGATATAGACAGTTACGCAGATAGACAGATAGACAGTTAGGCAGATAGACAGTTAAGCAGATAGACAGATAGATAGACAGATAGACAGTTAGGCAGATAGACAGACAGATAGACAGATAGACAGTTACGCAGATAGACAGATAGACAGTTAGGCAGATAGACAGTTAGACAGATAGACAGTTAGGCAGATAGACAGTTAAGCAGATAGACAGATAGACAGACAGTTAGGCAGATAGACAGGCACTTAGGCAGATAGTTAGGCAGATAGACAGTTAGGCAGTTAGGCAGATAGACAGATAGACAGTTAGGCAGATAGACAGTTAGGCAGATAGACAGATAGACAGGCACTTAGGCAGATAGTTAGGCAGATAGACAGTAAGTTAGGCAGATAGACAGACAGATAGACAGTTAGGCAGATAGACAGATAGACAGTTAGACAGATAGACAGTTAGACAGATAGACAGTTAGGCAGTTAGGAAGATAGACAGTTACGCAGATAGACAGATAGACAGTTAGGCAGATAGACAGTTAGGCAGATAGATAGACAGATAGACAGTTACGCAGATAGACAGATAGACAGTTAGGCAGATAGACAGTTAGGCAGATAGACAGATAGACAGTTACGCAGATAGACAGTTAGGCAGATAGATAGTTAAGCAGATAGACAGATAGATAGACAGATAGACAGTTAGGCAGATAGACAGACAGATAGACAGATAGACAGTTACGCAGATAGACAGTTAAGCAGATAGACAGATAGACAGACAGTTAGGCAGATAGACAGTTAGACAGATAGACAGTTAGGCAGATAGACAGTTAAGCAGATAGACAGATAGACAGACAGTTAGGCAGATAGACAGGCACTTAGGCAGATAGTTATGCAGATAGACAGTTAGGCAGTTAGGCAGATAGACAGATAGACAGTTAGGCAGATAGACAGTTAGGCAGATAGACAGATAGACAGGCACTTAGGCAGATAGTTAGGCAGATAGACAGTTAAGCAGATAGACAGATAGACAGTTAGGCAGATAGACAGTTAGGCAGATAGACAGTTAGGCAGATAGACAGATAGACAGTTAGGCAGATAGACAGTTAGGCAGATAGACAGATAGACAGTTAGGCAGATAGACAGATAGACAGGCAGTTAGGCAGATAGACAGTTAGGCAGTTAGGCAGATAGACAGATAGACAGTTAGGCAGATAGACAGTTAGGCAGATAGACAGATAGACAGGCAGTTAGGCAGATAGTTAGGCAGATAGACAGTTAGGCAGATAGACAGATAGACAGTTAGTCAGATAGACAGTTAGGCAGTTAGGCAGATAGACAGGCACTTAGGCAGATAGTTAGGCAGATAGACAGTTAAGCAGATAGACAGTTAGGCAGATAGACAGGCAGATAGACAGTTAGGCAGATAGACAGATAGACAGTTAGGCAGATAGACAGTTAGGCACATAGACAGTTAGGCAGATAGACAGATAGACAGTTAGGCAGATAGACAGATAGACAGGCAGTTAGGCAGATAGACAGTTAGGCAGTTAGGCAGATAGACAGATAGACAGTTAGGCAGATAGACAGTTAGGCAGATAGACAGATAGACAGGCAGTTAGGCAGATAGACAGTTAGGCTGATAGACAGGCAGTTAGCCAGATAGACAGTTAGGCAGATAGACAGATAGACAGTTAGGCAGATAGACAGGCAGTTAGGCAGATAGACAGTTAGGCAGATAAACAGATAGACAGTTAGGCAGATAGACAGATAGACAGGCAGTTAGGCAGATAGACAGTTAGGCAGTTAGGCAGATAGACAGATAGACAGTTGGGCAGATAGACAGTTAGGCAGATAGACAGGCAGATAGACAGTTAGGCAGATAGACAGATAGACAGTTAGGCAGATAGACAGGCAGTTAGGCAGATAGACAGTTAGGCAGATAGACAGATAGACAGGCAGATAAACAGATAGACAGTTAGGCAGATAGGCAGATAGACAGATAGACAGGCAGTTAGGCAGATAGACAGTTAGGCAGATAGACAGATAGACAGACAGTTAGGCAGATAGACAGTTAGGCAGATAGACAGTTAGGCAGTTAGGCAGATAGACAGATAGACAGGCAGTTAGGCACATAGACAGATAGACAGTTAGGTTGTTAGGCAAATAGACAGATAGACAGTTAGGCAGATAGACAGATAGACAGGCAGTTAGGCACATAGACAGATAGACAGTTAGGCAGATAGACAGTTAGGTTGTTAGGCAAATAGACAGATAGACAGATAGACAGTTAGGCAGATAGACAGATAGACAGATAGACAGGCAGTTAGGCACATAGACAGATAGACAGATAGACAGTTAGGCAGATAGACAGTTAGACAGCTAGACAGACAGACAGATAGACAGATAGACAGTTAGGCAGATAGACAGTTAGGCAGATAGACAGATAGACAGATAGACAGTTAGGCAGATAGACAGATAGACAGATAGACAGTTAGACCGATAGACAGTTACGCAGATAGACAGTTAGGCAGATAGACAGTTAGACAGATAGACAGATAGACAGTTACAGATAGACAGACAGACAGACAGATAGACATAGACAGATAGACAGACAAACAGAAAGACAGACAGACAGACAGACAGACAGACAGATAGATAATATAACTCAGTCCTGAGCCAAGTTTGGAACAGGAACTAAGCCAGATCTCTCATTTACGAACAACAGCTGAGTCTGGCTGGGATTTAATTGAAGCCTGTTTTGATCCACCCAGTATCTCATGGCCTCCAGAGACCAGGTCATAACCTCCAGAGCATCTCCAGGCTGGCCTGCGCCGGTGATGTACCGCTGTGCATCATCGCCGTTCTGATCAGATCTCATCCCAAGCCAACATTTAGCTTCTCCCAGTAGTATCACACCAGCGGTGGGTTTAATAGTGGGGGTCCTGCCACTATGGCTAATCGCGCACAGCTCTGGCGCACAAGTGCGGGTTCGAGCACAATTTTGCTTCCTGCACCTGGGCAGGTAGCAGAATTTTGCACAGGGATGCACATGCGTGCATGTTTCAGTGAGGGTTTTTTTCCCATGGAAGCATACACGGAAGCAAAAACCCTGGCTGAAGCACGCGCGCACCTGTGCCACAGTGCAAGATTTTGCTACCTGCACAGGTGCAGGAAGCAAAATTGCGCTCGGACCCGCACTCGTGCACCAGAGCTGCACACAGTTAGCTACACCAAGAGGAACACACTACTGGGTGGGTTCCTCCCAGTTCGGACCGGTTCACTTGAACCAGTAGTGACCTGCTGGTGATGTCACGATGGTGTCACCCACCCGGTTTGGTCGGTCTCAGTCTGTAGGCGCCGCTATCTTTTATTTAAATAATAATCATTTTTTCCCGTTTTACCCCCCAAATTTTATGAGCACGCGCACAAGCTGAGTTTCCAGCAGTCTGCATGCCACCCTGTTTTCGACTGAATTTTGATCAAGTGATTGTCGGGATGCTATGATGGTCATCAATGCAAGGATGTCCTTGGGGATTGGGCGGCATAGAAGTCGAATGAAGGAAGGAAGGAAGGAAGGAAGGAAGGAAGGAAGGAAGGAAGGAAGGAAGGAATAAATATTTTCCTCCACTTCCTAGAGCAGTGATGGCAAACCTTCTTTTCCTCGGATGCCGAAATAGCATGCATTGTTGTTGTTGTTGTTGTTGTTGTTATTATTATTATTATTATTATTATTATTATTATTATTGCCAATACAACACAGGAAACGAGATCACTATGCTGGATTTCGTATTTCATCACCAGTCGGGCGCTTCCCCAGCACCTAGGACTGCGTGATGTAGTGGCGAATTATGTTTGCCAATCCCAGTAACGCGGCCTTTTGCAATTGACAGATGGAGATTTTGTCAATTCTGATGGTTTTCAAATGTCCGCTGAGATCCTTTGGCACTGCGCCCAGCGTGCCAAAGACCACTGGGACCACTTTCACTGGCTTATGCCAGAGTCGTTGCAGCTCGATTTTTAGATCTTCGTATTATTATTATTATTATTATTATTATTATTATTATTATTATTAATTAGATTTGTATGCCGCCCCTCTCCACAGACTGCTATCACACAAGCACAAGTGTCCACACCCATAATTCAATGCATGGAGAGAGCAAAAACAGTCCGTCCCACCGGGAGGTTCTCTGGAGGCCGAAAACGGCCTGTTTCCCAACTTCTAATGGGCCCAATAGGCTCGTGTTTCATCCTCTCCAGGCTTCAAATGCTACTCTGGAGCTGGGGGAGAGTAAAAGCGCCCCCCCCCATCCTCCCGGAGACTCTCTGGGAGCCAAAAATGCCCTCCCAGAGCCTTTGTGCAAGCCAAAAATCAGCTGGCCAGCACACACATGCACGTTGGAACTGAACTAGGGCAAAGACTTACGTGCCAGCAGATTTATTTATTTATTTATTCGATTTTTATGCCGCCCTTCTCCTTAGACTCAGGGCGGCTTATGTTAGCAATAGCACTTTTTAAACAGAGCTAGGCTATTGCCCCCACAATCCGGGTCCTCATTTTACCCACCATGGAAGGATGGAAGGCTGAGTCAACCTCGAGTCGGTGATGAGATTTAAACCGCTGACCTGCAGATCTACGGTCAGCTTCAGCAGCCTGCAGTATAGCACTCTACCTGCTGCGCCACCCTGGCAGATACAGTTCCATGTGCCACCTGTGACACCCGTGCCATAGGTTCACCATCACTGTCCTAGAGTACTGTTTTGTTTCATTAAGTTATCTGCAAATATAGGCAGCTTCAACCAGCTAATCCCCTTATATAGAGCGCTGGTGAGACCACATTTGGAATCCTGTGTTCAGTTCTGGAGACCTCACCTACAAAAAGATATTGACAAAATTGAACGGGTCCAAAGACGGGCTAGAAGAATGGTGGAAGGTCTTAAGCATAAAACGTATCAGGAAAGACTTCATGAACTCCATCTGTATAGTCTGGAGGACAGAAGGAAAAGGGGGGACATGATCGAAACATTTAAATATGTTAAAGGGTTAAATAAGGTTCAGGAGGGAAGTGTTTTTAATAGGAAAGTGAACACAAGAACAAGGGGGCACAATCTGAAGTGAGTTGGGGGAAAGATCAAAAGCAACATGAGAAAATATTATTTCACTGAAAGAGTAGTAGATCCTTGGAACAAACTTCCAGCAGACGTGGTTGCTAAATCCACAGTAACTGAATTTAAACATGCCTGGGATAAACATATATCCATTGTAAGATAAAATACAGGAAATAGTATAAGGGCAGACTAGATGGACCATGAGGTCTTTTTCTGCCATCAGTCTTCTATGTTTCTATGTTTCTAATCAATTAAAAATAATTGCTTTGGAAACTTTTGAAAATAATTGCAAATCCCTTGCAAGTTGATCGGAGCTCTCCATATTCGTTTCATTTGGTCTGGTTTATTTAACTCTGGTCTTCTTTCTAGGCTTTGTGCTCAGCCTAAATTTATTAATGATAAACTCAGTTCAGTTGTGTTATTTCTTACAGTACAGCCACCTTCTTACTGAGACAGGAAAAACAGCAGCTGTTGCTATGTCGAAGGAGGCATTTTAGTTCATTTCTAGGGCAATTTGTTTACTTTGGTAAATGGCATTTGTTCACACCCTTGTATCTTGTTTGATTTTGGTCTGCAGGGTTGATTAAATATGATCAGCCTGCAATTTTTAATGTATTTAAGTGTGGAAAAGCATTTTGCTATGGCTGGGCCAAGGACATTGCTGTCAACAGCAATCATGGAAGGCTAAGAATATCTAATGTGTGGTAGCTTATGCAAAATTGATGTTTTGGAAATCTTGCACACAACCTTGTAGGGTTTTTTAAACAATTAATTGGATTTGTATGCCCCCTCGTCCGAGGACTCGGGGTGGCTCACAACATCTCAAAACAATATACATATCTAAAAAATCCAATTAATATACAGTGGTACCTCTACTTAAAAACGCCTCTACTTAAGAACTTTTCTGGATAAGAACCGGGTGTTCAAGATTTTTTTGCCTCTTCTTAAGAACCATTTTCTACTTAAGAACCCGAGCCCAGAAAAATTTCCTAGGAAATTTTTAGAGCGGCATGAAGGCCTGGTGAGTTTCCTGCCATTCCCCCTTTAATCCCGGCCATCTCGGGCTTTTCTGGGCTGCCAGAGGAGCCTTTCGGTGGCGCTTAAGGAGGATTCGGAGAGGGGCGGCATACAAATCCAAATAATAATACTGTAATAATAATAATAATAATAATAATAATAATAATAATAATAATAATTTAGCAGCCCAGAGCGAACAAAGCATTTTCCTTTCTCTGGGCACTTGGAGAGGGAATAAACCTCTGCCAGCGCCCAGAGAAAAGAAACACTCCCTTCACTCTGGGCAGCGACTGTCTTCCTCCTCTTCTTCCTCTTCCTCCTCCCACCCAAATTCCAAGCTTTTATTTCTTTCCTAATGGGTTTGCACACATTATTTGCTTTTATATTGATTCCTATGGGAAAAATTGCTTCTACTTACAAACATTTCTACTTAAGAACCTGGTCACGGAACGAATTAAGTTCTTAAGTAGCGGTACCACTTTAGCTAAAAAACTTTTAAAACTGTAATAACATTTAAAATCATTCATTCCCATTCACACAGTAAGACATACTACACTCATCAGCCAGGGGACTGGGCTCTAAGGGCCTCAAGCCTGGTGGCACAGATAGCTCTTTAAACTTTTATGGAAGGCGAGGAGGGTGGCGGAAGTGCGAGTCTCTGTGGGGAGCTGATTCCAGAGGGCCGGGGCCCCCACAGAGAAGGCTCTTCCCCTAGGTCCCACCAAGCGACATTGTCTAGTTGAGGGGACCTGGAGAAGGCCGACTCTGTAGGACCTAACCGGTCGCTGGGACTCATGCAGCAGAAGGCGGTCCCGCAGGTAATCTGGTCCGATGTCACGTAGGGCTTTATAGGTCATAACCAACACTTTGAATTGCATAAGGGGCGTGCCTAAGTGCACCAGTGTGCCTTCCGTCCCCTGTCCAATTGTCTCTCCTTATCTCATTTATCTTTTCTTCCTTTCAAATATGTTCACCCTATACTTTTATATCTTTTCTTCTATTCTTTTCTTTACTTATATTACTACATATCTATTATGTTCAATGTGTATTATGTATTGGACAAAATAAATAAATAAATAAATAAATAAATAAATAAATAAATAAATAAATAAATCTGGAAACCAATCGGCAGCCAATGCAGTTTGTGGACTGCTGAAGAAATATGGGTATGCCTTGGAAGGCCCTTCACATCTCATGCAGCTGCATTGTGGACGATTTGAAGTTTCTGAACACTCTTCAAAGGTAGCCCCATGTAGAGAGCACTGCAGTAGTCCAACCAACCTTGAGGTTTTAATACATTAGTAACAGGGGTGGGTTTCTCCTAGTTCGGACTAGTTCACCCGAATCGGTAACAACAATCTGGTAAGGTCACGATGACCCTGTTTGGTCGGTGCCAGTACGTGGGCTTTTAAAAAAAGAAATAATTTATTTTTGATTTTTTTTCTTCTGAGCATTTGCGGAAACCAAGTTTCCAGCACTGTGCATGCAGTAGCATCTTGTTTTCGGCTTCCCCCTCCCCTCCTTGGCAATGTCCATGTGCCCAGGCCCATGGGGCGCACCCATGCGGTGCATGAGGAAGCAAACCCATGCGGTGCATGATGAGCCAGGGTGGCGCAGCAGGTAGAGTGCTGTACTGCAGGCCACCGAAGCTGACTTGTAGATCTGTAGGTCAGCGGTTCAAATCTCATCACCGGCTCAGGGTTGACTCATCCTTCCATCCTTCCGAGGTGGGTCAAATGAGGCCCAGGATTGTGGGGGCAATAGCCTAGCTCTGTTTAAAAAGCGCTATAGAAACATAGAAACATAGAAACATAGAAGTCTGACGGCAGAAAAAGACCTCATGGTCCATCTAGTCTGCCCTTATACTATTTTCTGTATTTTATCTTAGCTATTGCTAACATGTTGTGAGCCGCCCTGAGTCTAAGGAGACGGGCGGCATAAAAATTGAATAAATAAATAAAATAAATAAATAAACCGATAGTAAGGTAAGTTAGAACCCCTGATTAGTACATTTTCTCACAAAGAGAATTTCTATCTATTTAGGAAACAGACTCTGCCCTCATCCCAAGGTTACTAAGGACAGAGCCAAATTTCCTGGTACAATGTGTAGTTATTCCAAAAAGATTGAAGGCATTAGAGTGTCATTGTTTCTTCCATTAGCTGACCACTATATCTTGTTTGAATATGTGCTGTATCAATATTATAAATGTCAGAGCCCTGTTTGCGGGGTAATACTGTTCTTGTGCCAGCTGTTAGTACAGTCTGTGGCTTAGAAAACATTATGTTCTTTTTTTAAAAAAAAACCCTAAACATTCATATCCTTTATCAAATGTATCCAGTTATTAACACACTAGCAGGGAATGAGTTCTATGGAGACAATTCATAGTATACTGTATATGCATTAGATCAGTATTTCTCAACCTTCAGAATTCTCCCAGAATTCAATTCTTAGAATAGCTGGCTAAGGGATCTATCTATCTATCTATCTATCTATCTATCTATCTATCTATCTATCTATCTATCTATCTATCTATCTATCTATCTATATACCTACCTACCTACCAACCTACCCACCTACCCACCTACCCACTTACCTACCTTATCTGTCTGACTATCTATCTACCTACCTACCTACATATCTAATCTATCTATCCATCCATCCATCTACCTACCTACCTACCCACCTACCTACCTACCTACCCACCTACCTTATCTGTCTGTCTATCTACCTACCTACATATCTAATCTATCTATCTATCTATCTATCTATCTATCTATCTACCCACCTACCCACCTACCCACCTACCTACCTACCTTATCTGTCTGTCTATCTACCTACCTACCTACCTACATATCTAATCTATCTATCTACCTATCTACCCACCTATCCACCCACCCACCTACCCACCTACCTACCTTATCTGTCTGTCTATCTATCTACCTACCTACATATCTAATCTATCTATCCATCCATCCATCCACCCACCCACCTACCTACCTACCTACCCCCTACCTACCTCATCTGTCTGTCTATCTACCTACCTACATATCTATCTATCTATCTATCTTTTATTTTTTTATTTATTTGGTCGTGTGTATATCAGGCTGTGATCACTGTTGGAAAAAGGTTCTTTTACTGTAATTTCTAATCCATAAATTGAGTTTGAACTGTTCTAGAAGACAAGGTCAAGGCAGTTGTTGAGTCTAGTGTTGTTGGTTACTAGCTGTTGTTGATCCAGTCCCAGATTAGGTACAGCATTGTACAGAGTTGAATGGATAGGTTCTGTTGTCCATTCATTAAGGGACTGTACAGTACATTATAAATTCGTTAACTTACACTACTGTTGTACATTCATTAAGGGACAGGTCAATACATTCTTTAACTTACCTCGCTGTCGGTTTTCTTCCTCTACTGCTATGTGGGCACACCTTACGGGTGCCAATTTCTTTTATTAAATCCCCCAGGGCCAGAAATTCATGCAAAAAAAAAGAGAGAAAGAAAGAAATTAGAATTTTTTAATATATATATATATATATATATATATATATATATATATATTAAAAAAAGATGGCGGCATCCACAAACCAGCACTGACTGAACTGGTTTCATGACATCATTGTGACATCACCAGTGGGTTGCTACCAGTTCAAGTGAACTGGTCCAAACTGGGAGGAACCCACCTCTGTTAAAGGACCATTTGATAAGATGAAGATCAGTGATTCCCAACCTTTTTTTGGCCATGGCCCACCCAAGCATCTCTCAAATTCTGATGCCTCCCTACATGACATATAATTCTTAATATTAAAAAAGTAAATTCTACACATGCAGAGGAAGCCTAGAACAGTGTTTTTCAACCAGTGTGCCGTGGCACACTAGTGTGCCGCGAGACATGGTCAGGTGTGCCGCAAAAAAGGAAACTCAGGTTTCGGTCTCACAACTTTTTGCTAAGAGAGAGAGAGAGAAAGAAAGCAAGAGAGAGAGAGAGAAAGAGAGAGAAAGAAAGCAAGAGAGAAAGAAAGCCAGAGAGAGAGAGAAAGAGAAAGAAAGCAAGAGAGAAAGAAATCAAGAGAGAGAGAAAGAGAGAAAAGGAGAGGAAGGGAGAGAGAGAGAGAGAAATGAGCAAAAAGGGGAGGAAAAAAGAGAAATGAGAAAATGATTGAGACAGAGAGAGGAAAGAGAGAGAAACAAAAGAGAGAGAGAAGTGACTCTTGATTTAAAGCATATGATAAAAAGCACCCAAAGAATAAGAGAGAAAAAAACCCCCAGCCCTCACCTGTTTTTGGAAATGGTTCAAGAATGTGCACGCACACACACACAAGGGGGGGAGGAGACAGGGATGGAAAAAGAGGAGAGTGTCTTAAGGTGTTGTTTTGGTTGGTGGTGTGCCCCAGGAATTTGTAAGTGTAAAAAATGTGCCGCAGCTCAAAAAAGGTTGAAAATCAATGGCCTAGAAGGCCATTAACATGGTTTCAACAAGGCTCCAATTGCCCCCATTAAAAATCAATTTGTCCCCCTGATGGGCGTGGACCCCACCCTGGGAACCACTGATGTAGATTTAGGTCACCAAGAAAGATGAGAGGGTATGGGCTGGACCGCAGGGGTCCCCAAACTTTTTACACAGGGGGCCAGTTCACTGTCCCTCGGACTGTTGGAGGGCCGGACTATAAAAAAAAACCTATGAACAAATTCCCATGCACACTGCACATACCTTGTTTTAAAGTAAAAAACAAAATGGGAACGTGCTATTTAGAGGGGGGAGAAGGTTTGAAATTCATATATGAAATTCATAATGGTTAATAAGTTAGAAATATAATTAGTGTTGCACTTTTTGAAGGAACATTAAGGAGGAAATTTAATTTTAAAAAATGAATGTAACTGGATGACAAAATTAGGGGAAAAAACTTTTGCAACTTTTTTGATGATTGATATTAGTTACTAACAAAATACTGCATTTTATTCATGGAAAATTAGATGGTACACTGTGTTGTTTGAATGTATGTTGAGAGAAAAATTTTAAAAAATTACCTCCCCCAAAACTATCCTTCCTTCCTCTGTCCCTCCATTCATTTCATCCTTCCTTCCTTCCTTCCTTCCTTCCTTCCTTCCTTCCTTCCTTTCTTCCTTGTTCCCTCCATTTTCTCTTTCCTTCCTTCCCTCTCCACTTCTCCTTCCCTCCCTCTCTTTCCCTTTTCTTTCTTTCTCTCTCTCTTTTCCTTGTGCTCTTGTCACTCACCGGCGGGCTGGATAAATGGCCTCAGTGGGCCGCATGTGGCCCGCAGGCCATAGTTTGGGGACCGCTGGGCTGGAGGTTGGCTATGTTACAAGTGAAGTTGATTTATTCGTATGTTCGATGTCATAGTCTGGAGCTCTGTAACATAGTGGAAATTGTAATTCAGGTTAAAGTTGCCAAGTATGGAGAAAAACATTGCATTATATTTTGGGTAAGGCTGCTGTCTACAACAGTGCAAGCTGTGGGTTGTACAGATTTGCACATCATGTGAATTTGTGGTTCATTTAATTATGGCTGATTACAATTGGCTTCACACAAAAGCTCAGCCATAAACTCTGGCTCAAAAATCACAGTAATTGCATTTGCACAAAAACATGAAGCCCAAATTAAAATAACCATGTAATCACATTATGGTTTAGGGTAATGTGTAATTGTTGACTTGGAGCTATGAATTTGTAGCTCAGCACATGCATGTGTTTGTCCTGAAAAAAAATTGTTTCTTTGGACTGTTATTTAATAGATCCAGATGTAGAAGCTAGTTTCAGGGTGCCATCCCAAGTTTTTTTCCAATCTGCCTTTTGCAATATTAGGAAAATGAGCTTTTCCTTCTTTTTTAAAAAAAATAATTTTATTGTAATTTTTTTTGAAAAATACTTTATTAGTTATTTACATTTAAAAAGGGGTATACACAATGTAACAATACAACATTCCCTTCATGGCAGCGGACCAGGGCATCTATGAGACCGTCTTCTGCCGCACGAATCCCAGCGACCGGTTAGGTCCCTTCTTTTTTTAAAAAATAATTTTATTGTAATTTTTTTAAAAAAATACTTTATTAGTTATTTACAACATTCCCTTCATGGCAGCGGACCAGGGTATCTATGAGACCATCTTCTGCCGCACGAATCCCAGCGACTGGTTAGGTCCCACAGAGTGGGCCTTCTCCGTGTCCCGTCAACAAAACAATGTCGTTTGGCGGGCCCCAGGGGAAGAGCCTTCTCTGTGGCGGCCCCGGCCCTCTGAAACCAACTCCCCCCGGAGATTAGAATTGCCCCCACCCTCCTAGCCTTTTATAAGTTACTTAAAACCCACCTCTGCCATCAGGCATGGGGGAACTGAGATATTATTTCCCCCTAGGCCTTTACAATTTATGCATGGTATGTTTGTTTTTATGTATGTTTGGTTTTATAAATAAGGGTTTTTAAATTGTTTTAGTACTGTATTAGTTTTACTATTGGATTTACATGATGTTTTGTACTATTGTTGTTTGCCGCCCCGACTCTACGGAGATGGGCGGCATACAAATCCAAATTTAAATAAATAAATACACATTTACAAAGTGCATAAAATTACATAATTATTTATCCATAGAAATTCATAGAAAGAAAGGAAGAAAGAGAGAAAGGACAAGGGGGATAACAATATACATATATACACTCAAGACGAAATAAGACATACATGGGTTGTTTTGGTATCAGAGCTTAATATTTACACCTGCTAAATTGCAGGCTAATTGTTTTTGCAGTTTATTCATTTATAACAATTTTTTTCCCTCTTGTTTATTATTACACATATATCTTGTTAATTTATCTATTAATGTATCCATTTCTATGTGATTGCTTTTATATCCTCTATATTTTTCTATGGTATAATAGTGCCTTGCAATGGTAATATTTCTTTCGTTTTTCTCTCTTAGATTAGTAACTTTAATAACATTATCATCGTACTCATTATTCTTTTCTTTTATTTTATTTTTAGTAATCCAGATATACCACCTGTCCCAAGTATTGTGAAATTCCTTAATATCTTTATCTTTATCTATCTATCTATCTATCTATCTATCTATCTATCTATCTATTTATTGGATTTGTTTGCCGCCCCTCTCCGCAGACTTGGGGCAGCTTGTAATCCTGTAGTTCATATGTAAGCTTTGTCCTTTCTACTACCTCATATATTTTTGTTATTAAATTAAGCAATGTCGGGACGGTTTCCCGTTTCCAGATTTGGGTATATATGATTCTTGCCGCGGTGGTTATGTGTAGAATCAGATGTCTGTCATTTGTTGTAACTTTATGCCTGATTATTCCAAGAAGGAAGAGTTCCGGTTTTAATGGTATTTTTATTGTAATTTTTTAAAAACATAACAACCAAAAAAAACCTAGACAAACATTTACAAAGTACAAAAACAAAACAACAACAACAACAAACAACATCGTTACAAATAATAATCAATGTATAATTTACATCATCGTGAAAGGAGAGAAAATAAAGGGTGCCATCCCAAGTTCTTTCCAATCTGCCTATTGCAACATTACAAAAATGAGCTTTTCCTAACTCATATTTTCTTCTGCAAAATGAGTGTGCAATAACCCTGTTAAATCAATAAGGGCAGATAGCACAAATCACGGACAGGTGATTAATTCAGTGTTTGGGATCAATCCATAACCAGAACATTGACCTCTCTCATAGCAGGCAAAGGGTGGCCTGCAGCATTACCCAGAAGGAAGGTGAGCACAAGGTAACAGATCTCACTTTTCCTGGCCAGATATGTGAGAATTAGATCAACACCTCTCCAAGCCACAGCTGAGACTTTCCCAGGCTTCTTTGATCAAAGGTTGCTCAGCTGTTTTGAAAATTGTCCTTACTTTTTTTTTCCTTCAAAGGTTTTTTTAATTTTTCTCCACCTTCACAAATACAGATTTAACATATATATATCTTCCAGTATTGCATACCCCATACAGAGTTCATAATTATACATTCTTACCCTTTATTCATAGACTATTACTATTATTATTATTATTATTATTATTATTATTATTATTATTTATTGGATTTGTATGCCGCCCCTCTCCGCAGAATCGGGGCGGCTAACAACAGTAACAAAACAGTATAATCCAATACTAAAAACAGTTAAAACCCATTATATAAAAACCAATCATACATACAGACATACCATGCATAAAATTTTAAAGGCCCAGGGGGAAAGAGTATCTCAGTTCCCCCATGCCTGGTGGCAGAGGTAGGTTTTAAGCAGCTTACGAAAGGCAAGGAGGGTGGGGGCAATTCTAATCTCTGGGAGGAGTTGGTTCCAGAGGGCCGGGGCCGCCAAAGAGAAGGCTCTTTCCCTGGGTCTTGCCAAGCGACATTGTCTGGTTGACGGGACCCGGAGAAGACCCACTCTGTGGGACCTAACTGGTTACTGGATTCATGCAGCAGAAGGCGGTCCCTGAGGTAATCTGGTCCGGTGCCATGAAGACACCTATTTAATTTTTCTAAATTATTAAACAAAAGTAGCCTGCCCATTTAATTACTCTTTCTTGCACACACCCCTTCCTCTTTCCTTCTTTCCTCCTCCTCCTTGTTTTTCCTTCACTCCTCCTAGACCTCTCTCTCCCTCTTTCTTCTTCTCTCTCCACCTCTCACTCCTTCCCTCCCTTCCTTTCTATTTATTTTTTATTTTATTTTATTTATTTATTTTGTCCAATACACAATACACATTGAAGAGAATAGACATTTAGAAACATAGGCAGAAAAAGACCTCATGGTCCATCTAGTCTGCCCTTATACTATTTCCTGTACTTTATCTTAGGATGGATATATGTTTATCCCAGGCATGTTTAAATTCAGTTACTGTGGATTTACCAACCATGTCTGCTGGAAGTTTGTTCCAAGGATCTACTACTCTTTCAGTAAAATAATATTTTCTCACGTTGCTTTTGATCTTTCCCCCAACTAACCTCAGATTGTGTCCCCTTGTTCTTGTGTTCACTTTCCTATTAAAAACACTTCCCTCCTGGACATTATTTAACCCTTTAACATATTTAAATGTTTTGATCATGTCCCCCCTTTTCCTTCTGTCCTCCAGACTATACAGATTGAGTTCATTAAGTCTTTCCTGATACGTTTTATGCTTAAGACCTTCCACCATTCTTGTAGCCCGTCTTTGGACCCCTTCAATTTTGTCAATATCTTTTTGTAGGTGAGGTCTCCAGAACTGAACACAGTATTCCAAATGTGGTCTCACCATCGCTCTATATAGCGGGATCACAATCTCCCTCTTCCTGCTTGTTATACCTCTAGCTATGCAGCCAAGCATCCTACTTGCTTTTCCTACTGCCGGACCACACTGCTCACCCATTTTGTAATAATATATGTAAAGAAAAGGATAGAAGAAAAGATATAAAAATAGAGGAGAAGATACTGTATATGAAAGGAAGAAAAGATAAATGAGACAAGGAGAGACAAATGGACAGGGGACGGAAGGCACGCCCCTTAATGACCTCTTAAGAACCTGGATAGTCTAAGGGGGAAATGTTGGGTGTTAGGGGTTGTTACTACTGAGTCAGGTAATGAGTTCCACGCTTCGACAACTCGATTGCTGAAGTCATATTTTTTACAGTCAAGTTTGGAGCGGTTAATATTAAGTTTGAATCTGTTGCGTGCTCTTGTGTTGCTGCGATTGAAGCTGAAGTAGTCATTGACAGGCAGAATGTTGCAGCATATGATCTTGTTTGCAATACTTAGATCGTGTCTTAGGCGTCGTAGTTCTAAGCTTTCTAGACCCAGGATTGTTAGTCTACTTTCGTAGGGTATTCTGTTTTGAGTGGAGGAGTGAAGGGCTCTTCTGGTGAAGTATCTTTGGACATTTTCAAGAGTGTTTATGTCTGAGATGTGGTATGGGTTCCAGACAGATGAACTGTATTCAAGAATGGGTCTGGCAAAAGTTTTGTAGGCTCTGGTGAGTAGAGTGAGATTGCCGGAGCAGAAGCTACGTAAGATCAGGTTATCAACTCTAGAAGCCTTTTTGTCGATATTGTTGCAATGGGCTTTGGCACTTAGGTCATTTGATATTAGTATTCCAAGGTCTTTTACTGAGTGGGGGTTGGCTGTGAGATTTTGTTTATTCAGTTTATATATATGAGGTTCGGATTCTTTTTGCCGATGTGGAGGATGGAGCATTTGCTGGTTGATATTTGAAGTTACCAGGTGTTAACACAACTTCCTCTTCAGACCTCTAATAGCTTTCCTGGGTGTCCCGACCTGTCAGGTTAGAATAATAGAAAGAGAAATCTAGTTTGACACCCCTGGTGTAGAACAACCTCTCAACACTCAACACATAATAGAACTCTTAAAAAGAAAAAAAGAACATTATTTCTCTCCTCTTTCAGATTTCCCAAACAGATGACAAAAAAACCTGAATTGCTTGAGAAACGATATACTGTAGTGGACTGAGAGATTGGCACTTGGTTCCTGGAAATTTGAAACAAACAGTTTCTGGGCTTTGAAATAATTATCAGCAGAAGAGCAACGTGATCTGCACCATCGTGTGTTTCTATTCCTGGATTCTTCATGAAGCAAGTTCCTTGCTACGTCAGTTTGTGTCCGACATAGTTTACTTCCAAAGTGTTTATCTACAAAGAACGGCAGCCTTTGTCATGGAATTATCTCTCTAACAGCTCATGCAGCATTGGAAACTCTTTTTTCCTTGCGAAAGAAATTCTTTAGAGGTCACTCCTAAATTCTTTACAAGGAGTTGTTTGTTGGGGACAATATGCCTATTCTCTGTAAACCGCTTAGAGTGGGCTGTAAAGTACTATAAAGCGGTATATAAGTCTAAATGCTATTGCTATTATATTTATATATATACATATATATTTATATGTTTTCGTAGATTTTCATGGGTAGAGGTATGTAGGTCTTGGCATATTCAGGTCTTATTCAGGTCAGCCTTACATGGGAAAAGACCTGAATATGCCAAGATATAAATACATACATGCATACATGCATGCATACATACATACATACATGCATACATACATACATACATACATACATACATACATACATACATTTGTTTTTTTGTTTTATTGATATGTATATCAGGTTGACATTAGAATTGTTTGATCTGCAAATTGCTTGATCTGCTGAGAAATTTTATAGCTGAAAACTGCAGAAAATGGCACACAGTGTATTTTACATGCAAGATTAGACAACATTGCCACCAATAATAATAACAACAATAACAATAATTTATTAGATTTGTATGCCGCCCCTCTCTGGAGACTCAGGTCAGCTCACAACAAAATGATCCATGAATTTATAAATTACACTTGTTGCGTCCACATAATATTGAATCAAGTCAATCACATGATCAAAACATTTAAATATGTTAAAGGGTTAAATAAGGTCCAGGAGGGAAGTGTTTTTAATTGACAAAATTGAACGGGTCCAAAGACAGACTACAAGAATGGTGGAAGGTCTTAAGCATAAAACGTATCAGGAAAGACTTCATGAACTCAATCTGTATAGCTGGAGGACAGAAGGGAAAGGGGAGACATGATCGAAAGATTTAAATATGTCAAAGGGTTAAATAAGGTTGAGGAGGGAAGTGTTTTTAATAGGAAAGTGAACACAAAAACAAGGGGACACAATCTGAAGTGAGTTGGGGGAAAGATCAGAAGCAATGTGAGGAAATATTATTTCACTGAAAGAGTGGTAGATCCTTGGAACAAACTTCCAGCAGACATGGTTGGTAAATCCACAGTAACTGAATTTAAACATGCCTGGGATAAACATATATCCATCCTAAGATAAAATGCAGAAAATACCCTGTTTCCCCGATAGTAAGACACCCCCGATTGTAAGACGTATTGGGGGTTTCAGGGGGGTCGGCTAATATAAGCCGTACCCCGAAAGTAAGACATATGTCTTACTTTCGGGGAAACACGGGGGTATTGCCGCCTCCCTCTCATCTAGCTGCGCGCCGCCTCCTGCCCACTTCCGCACCGTCCCCCTCTCCATACGTCGCCGTGTCTGCCACCTCCCTCTGATCTTAATGAGCGCCGCCTCCTGCCCACTTCCGCGTCGCCCCCCTCTCCATACGTCACCGCGCCGTCCCCCTCTCCATACGTCAACGCACCGTCCCCTGCACTTGTCACTGCCGCCTCCTGCTTAAAATACGGTAATGCACACAGTATTAATCATACATCAGTAAAACATACACACTGGCATACTGGGGTATCATCTGCTGTCTTGTGGTGAATACAATACTGTTCAGATGTTAATTTTATGGTTAAAACAAAAAAATTGACAATTTTTTTTCCAATATAAGACATACCCCGAAAGTAAGACATAGTGGGGCTTTTGGGGATAAAAAGAAAGTAAGACACTGTCTTATTTCAGGGAAACACGGTAGTATAAGGGCAGACTAGATGGACCATGAGGTCTTTTTCTGCCGTCAATCTTCTATGTTTCTATGTTTCTAACTGTTGGGTTTTTTAATATAATTTTATTATTAGATTTGTTCCATTGTTATACTGTTTTTATTACTGTTGTGAGCCGCCCCGAGTCTTCGGAGAGGGGCTGCATACAAATCTAATAAATAAATAAATAAATAAAATAATAATAACAACAACAACAACGCTGGATAGGACTCTAGAGTTGGAAAGGTGGTTTCTATGTTATCTTTCTTCAGTCTTAATGTGGGTGGCCGATGGCAAAATAATCCAGGCAGAGTTTCAAGCGTTTGAAGAAGTCCAGGTTCCTTGACCTTTGGCCTAGATGGGAGCCCTGGCGGTAGGTAAGGTCACCTTCTCCTCTTCTACCCTATTGAGATCCTCTTTGCGTGGCTGGGGTTGAGTCACGGGGGAATCCCGGCCCTGAGGCCAGCAGCAATTGTAGCTTGCATGAGAGATGAAAGGTGGTGTTGGATCCCCAGAAGAGTGAGGACAAACGAGCAGAGCCAGCTGTCCTACTAAGTTGCTCTCCAGTTGCTTTCTTACATGACACTGGAATGATCCCCAGGGATGCCAATCTGCTTAACACCGGTCCTGCTGGCATAAAACTCCTCTGAGTCACAGGGCTAAAATTAAGTGGTTCCCCCCAGGCGCTTGCTGACCACCAATACTTACAGGTCTCCGTGTCAGTCTGGAATAATATAACCTGTTTATCGCTTGAGTCCTCCAGATAAATTAGAACATGGTACCCTGGTCAAAGTGGCCGGCTTTCTGTATCCTTGTTTGTAGAGCAGGAGTTCTTAACCTGGAGTCAGTGGGTTGATTTTTGATTGCTTCTTTAGTATCCTATGACTATCACTAAGTGCTGTATGTTATGACTCATGGGGAATGTATTTATGATGACTGTAATCATGATTTATCTCTTATATCTTTTATGTACGCTGATAGCTTATGCACCAAAGACAAATTCCTTGTGTGTCCAATCACACTTGGCCAATACGTCCTTCAGGAGTTGGGCAGCATATAAGTATGATCAATCAATCAATCAATCAATCAATCAATCAAGCATATATTTTATTATGTTCTGTTCTATACTATTCTATTCTAATTTTCTTTTCTATTCTATTCTAATATTCCATTCCCATTTCCATTCCCATTCTCTATTCAATTCAATTCAATTCTATTCTATTCTATTCCTACTCCTACCCCTATTCTATTCCCATTCCCTATTCCAGTGATTTTCAACCTTTTTTGAGCTGCGGCACATTTTTTACATTTACGAAACGCTGGGGCACATTGAGCGGCGTGGGGTGGGTCTAAAAAAAGTTTGGACAAAAAATTATCTCTCTCTCTCTTCCTCCCTTTTGCTCTATTTCTCTCTCCCTCTTTCTCTCCCTTCTTTCCTCTTTCTCTCTCCATCCCTCTTTCTTTCTCTTCCTTCCTTCCTCTCTTTTTCGCTCTTTCTCTCTCCTTCCCTCCCTCTTTTTCTCTCTGTCTTGCTCTCTCTCTTTCTCTTTCTCCTGCTTTCTTTCTCTCTCTTTCTCTCTCTCTTGCTTTCTTTCTCTCTCTCTTGTTCTCTTTCTCTCTCGGTCTCTCTTTCTCTCTCTTGCTTTCTTTCTCTCTCTCTCTTGCTTTCTTTCTCTCTGACCTTCGCGGCACACCTGACTATGTGTTGCGGCACACTAGTGTGCCCCGGCACACTGGTTGAAAAACACTGCCCTATTCTACCCTATCCTCTCCTATTCCTATTCTGTTCTATTCTGTCAAGGCATTTGGGAACTTGGGTCAGGAAAAATTACAACTTTATTTTACCCTCTAGCAGAAAACTTTATTGAAAAAAATATTGTGGGGATGTGGCCTGCACAAGCGAAGAAGCCCAGAGTCTCTGCCCTGTGCGTGAGGGAGCAAAATGCTTTCAAGCCAACTGAAATTTAAAGATCTCTCTCTCCTCTGCACTCTATTTTTAATCACCTCTTCTTCAACTGCTGAAAGGCCTCCGGGCCATGCACTGATGGGTTTTGCAGACAGCAGAGCTGCGGGTGGGACAAAATTAGACCATTGATATTGACCGCACTTGTTGCCCGTGTCTGGGAACTGGTGCTCGGCAGCGTTTCTTTTATTAAACACTTCTGCCTCAGTGACAGCTGGCCAAGCCTATGGACATGGCCTCCTAAAGGGAAAAGGATTTTCTCTCCTAGTCTTTTCAATTTAGAATTCTAGATTCTAGAATTCTTTATGGGCCATGTGTGATTGGACACACAAGGAATTTGTCTTTGGTGCAGATGCTTGCAATGTACATGAAAGAAAACAATTCATTTCATTTCATTTATTAGATTGGTATGCCGCCCCTCTCTGCAGACTCGGGGAGGCTCACAGCAATAATAAAAAACAATATTTATTTATTTACTTATTTACTTATTTACTTGCTTACTTGCTTATTTGCTTATTTACTTATTTGCTTACTTATTTACTTATTTACTTATTGTTAGAGTTGAAAGGGACCATGAAGGCCATCAAGTTCAACCCCCTGCCCAAGCAGGAACCCTATAGCACACCAGTCAAGTGGCAGTTCAATCTTCTCTTTAAAATGTCCAGAGTGTTGGAGTTCACAAAGTCCGCTGGTAGGTTGTTCCATTGGTTGATCGCTCTGACCGTCAGGAAGTTCCTCCTTATCTCCATGTTGAATCTCTCCTTGGTCAGCTTCCAGCCGTTGTTCCTCGTCCGGCCCTCTGGTGCCCTGGAGAATAAAGTGATCCCCTCCTCTCTGTGACATCCCCTCATATACAATGGCAAATCTAATAATTAAAATATCTAAAAAACCCTTATTTAAGACAATACATCCACACAAACATACCATGCATAAAGTATATAGACCAGGGGAAATGGCTCATTTCCCCCATGCCTGACAGCAGAGGTGGGTTTTAAGAAGCTTACAGGAGGCAAGGAGGGTGGGGGCAATTCTAATTTCTGGGGGGAGTTGGTTCCAGAGGGCCAGGGCCATCACAGAGAAGGCTCTCCCCCTCAGTCCCGCCAGACGACATTGTTTAGTCGACGGGACCTGGAGAAGGCCAACTCTGTGGGACCTAATCGGTCTCTGGGATCATGAGGTACAACACTTAATGATTGTTATAGGGGTCAATTAGGGGTATGCAAATTTTAGCAGCATCCTAATGTACAGAACACTTTACACATGCGCAGAGGGGCTTTTGGCAATCTGCAGTGACTGGAGGACTAGTTCAGAAGTGTCGGGACCATCGGTCATCACTGCTGGTTCGGCGAGCAGTAGCAAATTTCCCCTACCGGTTCTATAGAACTGGTTCAAACAGGCAGCAAGCCTGGTTGGTTATGGCTTATAAAGCCCTTCCTGGCTTTATAGCATCGGCATGGCATCGGACCAGAATATCTCCGAGACCGCCTTCTGCTGCACAAATCCCAGCGACCGATTAGGTCCCACAGAGTGGGCCTTCTCCGGGTCCCGTCAACTAAACAATGTCGGTTGGCGGGCCCCAGGGGAAGAGCCTTCTCTGTAGCGGCCCCGACTCTCTGGAACCAGCTCCCCCCAGAGATTAGAACTGCCCCTACCCTCCTTGCCTTTCGCAAACTCCTTAAAACCCACCTTTGTCATCAGTCATGGGGGAACTGAGATATCTCCCCCGGGCCTATATAATTTATGTATGGTATGTTTGTAGGTATGTCTGCTTAAAAATGGGTTTTTTAAACTATTTTAAATTTTAAATTGTAAATTATTAGATTTGTCAGGAACTGTTTTTATTGTGTTGTGAATCGCCCCGAGTCTACGGAGAGGGGCGGCATACAAATCTAATAAATAAATAAATAAACCTATCCTGCCGATTTAACAATTAGTTCGGTCATTGCATGCTTTGCAGTTTCATGAAAAAGTTCCTTCCATATTGTTGCTGAGGAGTAACACAGCTGAGGCCCAGCAATCCACTCTGCTGTGTAAATCAATTGGGAAAATAAGACACACCGGAGTATGAGACGCGTTGGAGCATAAAACGCACTGGAGTATAAGACACACCTTAGTTTTGGGGAGAAAAATAGAGAAAAGAACCTGCTTACCAGCTATTCATCTGGCTAGTCTCCTTAGTCTGGTCAGCTTCAGCACACTATTTTATCCCCTGTCAGGGTTTTTTAAAAAACCTTATTTGGAGAGAGTAACAATGAAAGAGCCTGCAAGCCAGTTAGAGCTGGGAACATCGTTAGCACCTGAAAAGAAACATTTGGAGCAAGTTAGACCAATGAGAAAAACCCTGCAAAGATTTAGGTCTTGGAAAATATTCTTCGCAGAGAGTAACAATGAACGAGCCTGCAAGCCGGTAAGAGCTGGGAACATCGTTAGCACCTGGTTAGAGCTCAAAAGAAACTTATTCAGAGCAAGTTAGAGCAATAAAAAAAACCCTGCAAAGAATTAGGGCTTGGAAAACATTCTTTGCAGAGAGAAATAATGAAAGAACCTGCAAGGTAAGAGCTGGGAAGATTGTTAGGGCTGAAAAAAAAGGCTACATTCAGTGTATAAGATGCACCCAAACGATCAGCCTCTTTTAGGGAGGAAAAAAGGTGTATCTTATACTCTAAAAAATGCGGTAGATCAGTAAAGTGCATCTGATCATTAGAGTGAAGCGATTCACTCCCAGCTGTTTGTCGGAGCTACCGGTTCACCCAAACCAGTCCAAACCGATAGAATCCCACCCAGTTGGGGTTTGCTGCTCCCACCACTACCGCAGTGCTGTGCATGCCACCCTGCGTGTAGTCTGTAGCTTCTTCATTATCTTTTATTGTTTTCAAGACCATCCTCCATTGCAAATCTGTAGCTCTCCCGATGATCCTCTCTGGCTTACAGAAGTAATGAAAACTTTGCTTCTTTGCTGCGGATGGTTAAACTTTCAGGGGTCCCGTTAAGTGTCCCGACAGAGGGGTCCAAATCTACAGTAGGGAGGAGGGGAAGCCATTCACAGCTGTTGTTTTGGCTGGATGTTTTTGTAATCCCACCTTCACTCCCTTTCGAGGTTCATCAACTGATCGGTCAGCTGAGATCCTTGGCTCCTTGTTCAGGGACTGAGTGGGTGGGGGGTGTCCGTTGAGTCATTTTGCAATGAAATGCAAGGGTGCCTTTGAGCAATCCTAAGTTCTTGACTGTTTGCCAAGCAAGGCAACATCTCTGGGTGTGCAAAGTGGGGCTTGCTAGACATGATGCAGCCGGTACCTGAAATCCCTTTGTATGTATGTATGTGCAGTGAAGGGCTACCAAAATTTTTATTACCACACTGTAGGTGTGGCTTATGCAGGAGGCCCTGCATTTTCTTTCAACATTTTTCAGTGCAAATTGGGTGCTCTGGGGTGGGGCTTTATTTTTGCTACCCACTGCCTCCCCCCCCAGTCTGGGCAGTAGCCCACCCATGGTATGTATGTATGTATGTATGCTCACAGTCACTCATGCCCTCATCACCTCGAGGTTTGACTACTGTAATGCTCTCTACATGGAGCTACCTTTGAAGAGTGTTCGGAAACTTCAGATCGAGTACAAGTGCACTAGAGTGCCTTCCGTCCCCTGTCCTATTGCTCTCCTACATCTCCTATACCTTTCTTCTATTCCTATATCTCTTCTTCTATTCTTTCATTGATATGTTCTATTACTATATCTTCTTTTCTATTATTTCTTAGATATATTTTACTATGAGTATCTCCTCTATAACCTTCATCATGTATTTTACTATGTGTATATAGATATATACCCACTAAAACCCTAATTGTGTATTGGACAAAATAAATAAATAAAATAAAAAATAAATTGTGCAAAATGCAGCTGCGAGAGCAATCGTGGGCTTCCCCAGGTATGCCCATGTTTCACCAACACTCCGCAGTCTGCATTAGTTGCCAATCAGTTTCCGGTCACAATTCAAAGTGTTGGTTATGACCTATAAAGCCCTTCATGGCACCAGACCAGAATATCTACGAGACTGCCTTCTGCCACACGAATCCCAGCAGCCGGTCAGGTCCCACAGAGTTGGCCTTCTCCGGGTCCCGTCAACTAAACAATGTCGTCTGGCAGGACCCAGGGGAAGAGCCTTCTCTGTGGTGGCCCCGACCCTCTGGAACCAGCTCCTCCCAGAGATTAGGATTGCCCCGACCCTCGTTGCCTTTCGTAAACTTCTTAAAACCCACCTCTGCCATCAGCCATGGGGGAACTGAGACATCTCCCCTTGCCTATGTAATTTTATGCATGGTATGTTTATGTATGTGCTTTTTAAATAATGGGGTTTTTAGGCTTTTAATGTTAAATTGTTATTTTAGACTCTTAATATTAGATTTGTTATTGTATATTGTTTTATCACTGCTGTGAGCCGCCCTGAGTCTGCGGAGAGGGGCGGCATGCAAATCTAATTAATAATAATAATAATAATAATAATAATAATAATAATAATGCATGTAAGTATCCTCAAATCCCCAAAACTTTAACCTTAAACTGTCTACTGTTGACCTCACCCCCCATTCCTATGAGGTCTGTAAGGGGCGTGCATAAGCACACCTATGTGCCTACCATCCCTGTACTAATGTTCCCATGTAGTCAAAACCATCTCATGTATACGTGTTCATACTTTTACTGTAATATTATATATGCTTGACAAACATAAATAAATAAAAATAAAAGTATACAGTGTTCCCTTGATTTCCGCGGGGGATGCGTTCCGAGACCGCCCGCGAAAATCAAATTTCCGCAAAGTAGTGATGCGGAAGTAAATACACCATTTTTGGCTATGGACAGTATCACAAGCCATCCCTTAAGACTTTAAACCCTTAAATTACCATTTCCCATTCCCTTAACAACCATTTACTCACCATTATTACTGGTACTCACCATTAAATAAGACACTTAGTGATCCTGATATTTATAAACATAATTATTTATTAACATTTTTTTTTTGTTATTTATTTGCAAAAATTATTAGTTTGGCGATGACATATGATGTCATTGGGTGGGAAAAACCGTGGTATAGGAAAAAAACTGCGAAGTATTTTTTTAATTAATATTTTTTGAAAAACCGTGGTATAGGCTATTCGCGAAGTTCAAACCCGCGAAAATCGAGGGAACACTGTACACGTGCACACACACACACATACTACTCAAAAAAATAAAGGAACACTCAAATAACACATCCTAGGTCTGAATGAATGAATGTAGGTACGGGTACGGTCAAATCTCACCTAAAGGTGTTTGGGTTCCTCGGGTCGGCCACCCAAAGGGCCAGGCCGTATCCCAAGCCCTCCCCCATTTGTTTTCATGAATTCCCTTGGAAATGAATGGGACGTATTTTTCTGTATCTTCATTCATTCGAGCGAGGGTTCTGGAGGCCTCCCAATGAAGCTTCACAACAAATTAGTTCTGGGAAGAGTTTGAGCTACAGAACTTGATCTCGGTGAAGCATGATGTAACTCAGAGCTCCATCATCTGTGTCAAGAAATTTGATGCTTCTGTTTGAGTCCCTTATGGGGCACAGGTTGGGTTTTAATAATGAGACTCATGAATATTTAACCTACGTTCAACTATGGAAAACAGACAAATTACCCTCAACATTGAATTTAATTAATAAAATACATGAGTGAACTAACCTTATTTTTTAATTATTATTTTTATTGATTTTAAAATATAGAATATAAAACACACACAACATAGAACAAGTGCTCAGTGATTGGTGCCCACCAAACATTCACACCCCACCACCAAATTGGGGGTGTTACTTATATATACCATATTAAAGTGATTCCATTTTATTCAAGTAAACTCACCTTAGAATTACAAGATAAATATGATATCTGGAGATCTCACCTAGAAAAAGATATGGATGAAATTGAACAGGTCCAAAGACGGGCTACAAAAATGGTGGAAGGTCTTAAGCATCAAACTGATCAGGAAAGACGTAATGAACTCAATCTGTATAGTCTGGACTCTGGAGGACAGAAGGGAAAAGGGGGACATGATCAAAACATTTAAATATGTGAAAGGGTTAAATAAGGTCCAGGAGGGAAGTGTTTTCAATAGGAAAGTGAACCCAAGATCAAGGGGGCACAATCTGAAGTTAGTTGGGGGAAAGATCAAAAGCAACATGAGAAAATATTATTTTACTGAAAGAGTAGTAGATCCTTGGAACAAACTTCCAGCAGACGTGGTAGATAAATCCACAGTAACTGAATTTAAACATGCCTGGGATAAACATATATCCATCCTAAGATAAAATACAGAAAATAGTATAAGGGCAGACTAGATGGACCATGAGGTCTTTTTCTGCCGTCAGAAGCAACGTGAGAAAATATTTTAGTAGATGCTTGGGACAAACTTCCAGCAGACGTGGTTGGTAAACCCACAGTCACTGAATTTAAACATGCCTGGGATAAACATATATCCATCCTAAGATAAAATAGTATATGGGCAGACTAGATGGACCATGACCCTTGACTAGTAAATGTGATGTATGATTGCGATTGAATTGGTTGATTGATTTTAATATATTGGGTTTTTAGCTTGTAGTTTTTAACTAATTAGATTTGTTTGTATGCACTGTTTTATGTTGTATCTTGTGAGCCGCCCTGAGTCTTCGGAGAAGGGCGGCATACAAATCTAATAAATAAATAAATAAATAAAAGCCAGGAAGATCATTAGCATCTTGTTAGGGCTGGAAAAATAATATTCTTCAAAGCGATTAGCAATGGAAAAAAAGCATTTGAGCTGGTAAGAGTGGGGAAGATCGCTAGCGCCTTGAAAAGAGCTACATTCAGAGTATAAGATGCACCAAAATTTTCCGCCTCTTCCAGGCTGCATCTTTTGCATCTTATATTTCGAAAAATACAGTAGCTGGTCTGGTCAGGTTTCCTGTCTATTCTGTTTATTTTATTTTATTTATTTATTTATTTTGTCCAATACACAATGAGGGTTTTAGTGGGTATATATCTATATACACATAGTAAAATACATGATGAAGGTTATAGAGGAGATACTCATAGTGAAATATATCTAAGAAAGAATAGAAAAGAAGATATAATAATAGACCATATCAATGAAAGAATAGAAGAAGAGATATAGGAATAGAGGAAAGGTATAGGAGATATAGGAGAGCAATAGGACAGGGGACGGAAGGCACTCTAGTGCACTTGTACTCGCCCCTTACTGACCTCTTAGGAATCTGGATAGGTCAACCATGGATAATCTAAGGGTAAAGTGTTGGGGGTTTGGGGATGACACTATGGAGTCCGGTAATGAGTTCCACGCTTCGATAACTCGGTTACTGAAGTCATATTTTTTACAGTCAAGTTTGGAGTGGTTAATATTAAGTTTAAATCTGTTGTGTGCTCTTGTGTTGTTGTGGTTGAAGCTGAAGTAGTCGCCGACAGGCAGGACGTTGCAGCATATGATCTTGTGGGCAATACTTAGATCTTGTTTAAGGTGTCTTAGTTCTAAGCTTTGTAGGCCCAGGATTGAAAGTCTAGTTTCATAGGGTAGACGCAAAACCGTGCATTTCCGAACCAGTAGGGAAGGTAAGTAGATTTCATCACTGGTTTAACCCCTAATTTCAAGAGTAGGCAGGCTCGTGGGTGTTTGTTTAGTTCTTTGGAAATGGTGACCCCTTCACACAAACACAGCTCTAATTTCTTTGTTGGAAAATCCACAGAGATAAATAATACAACATCCCTGGAAGTCTGCTTCCCTTCTTTTGGACATATCGTCCTTCGCCTTGTTTACAGGAGTCCAACCAGAAGGACAACTGGACAGCCCTCCCTCCATGTGACAGTGTGTCAGTCTTTCGGAAACACGACCCTCTTCTCAAATTACTCTGCCGGCCAAACACATGTGACTCCCAGATAAATTATAAATAGACAAGAGGCAGGCAAACGGCAGAAAACCCCAGTGCCTTAGTTTGAAAGTCAACCCAGCAAGGCTCAATCCTAAAACGTGAGCTTATCTCCCGGGAGAAGGACCCCAAGTTAAGCGATTCCAGAATCGAAGGATATACCGTAAGTGCTGAATTGAACCATGGATTACCAGTCGAGCATCTTCCAGGACAATAATCCGATGGAGAATCTGGAAAAACAACTGATCTGCCCTATTTGCCTAGAGATGTTCTCCAAGCCTGTGGTGATCCTACCTTGCCAGCATAACCTCTGCAGGAAATGTGCTAATGATGTTTTTCAGGTCAGTACACATCCACATTCAGCCAATTCTGTATGTGTTTACTCAGTAAGACTTTGAGACTCAGCTGATTTTCTGTGGGTGGAATAGAATTACAATTATTAGAATTAGAATTATCGTATGAATTCTAATTCTAATAATTCTATTATTAGAATTATTAGAATTATTATTAGAATAGTCTACTTCTTATATTTGTATTTCAACTGCAAGACCCATCGTATGAATTCTAATTCTAACAATTCTAATAATTCTGTTAAAATTATTAAAATTATTAGAATTATTATTAGAATAGTCTACTTCTTATATTTGTATTTCAACTGCAAGACTCATCGTATGAATTCTAATTCTAAAAAATTCTAATAATTCTATTAGAATTATTAGAATTATTAGAATTATTAGAATTATTAGAATAGTCTACTTCTTATATTTGTATTTCAACTGCAAGACTCATCGTATGAATTCTAATTCTAAAAAATTCTAATAATTCTATTAGAATTATTAGAATTATTATTAGAATTAAAATTCTGGGAGTTGAAGTCCAAATATCTTCAAGTTGCCAAGGTTGGGAAACACTGCCTTAGAGGCTGCACGCATTATCCACTAAAATCTATTTCTATCTCCACTTTCAAGTCATGGAGACCATCTTGGACTCACTCCTTAGATAATGTCCACATCTTCAAAAGACTTTGGCTAAGTAGTAGCTGATAAGAGCTCAGCTCTGGTTCCTTGGGGGCCTGTTCTACTTTTGACATTGCCTTTCCGACTTGTTGATTGTTATTGTCAGAGCTCCAAGGCAACACAAAATAGGCAGGACAAAGCCAGGAAGAATCTGAATATAGCTTCCCAAAGGTCTCATAGGCTTGCAGGCAGAGAGGGAAGAGGAGAGAGATACTTGGCTGGTGAAACAATGGGTTGTTTTTAAGTGTGCTTCTCATCCTGGAGATCCTCAGATGTGTTGGTATGGTCAACAGGAGATAATTGTCACAACACCTCTGTAGAGCCCTTGACTGGCGAAAGTAGCTATTTCCTTCTCACTCAATGACCTCTTACATATGTATATTGTTTTTACTACGTTGTTGATTTTACTGTTGTATTTTTATTGCTTTTTTTTATACTATTGTTGTATTTATGACTGTTGTTAGCCACTCTGAGTCCGTTTTGGAATGAGCGGCATATAAATACAATATTTGTTTGTTTGTTTGTTTGTTTGTTTGTTTGTTTGTTTGTTTGTTTGTTTGTTTGTTTGTTTATTGATTGATTTGATTTGATTTGATTTGATTTTTATGCCGCCCTTCTCCTTAGACTCAGGGCGGCTTACAACATGTTAGCAATAGCACTTTTTAACAGAGCTAGGCTATTGCCCCCACAATCCGGGTCCTCATTTTACCCACCTCGTAAGGATGGAAGGCTGAGTCAACCTTGAGCCGGTGATGAGATTTGAACCGCTAACCTGCAGATCTACAGTCAGCTTCAGTGGCCTGCAGTACAGCACTCTACCTGCTGCGCCACCCCGGCTCCTATATCCAGGGATAATAGGTTCTGCAATGAGAAAGGATATGTTAGTTAGACAATCTATTCCATTTCCCATTTTTCTGGGTTAATATCATGTTTCCCAATAAACCAGTCAATATCCTATGCTCACCAAGCATGCCTACTGAAGAGATAGATCCTCTTCAAAATATAATATTGCATTTAGTATATTTAGCATAGTAATTTTCATATTTGATTCTACAAGAATATATCAGGAGATGAATTTTGTCTGGCTTCAAGAAAGGGCTGCATCAGTTGATGAAAATCATGAGGCTCAGCAGTTATTAGTCTTGATATGATAGACGCGGGACTGCTTCTGAAGGCCATCAAATGGGAGTCTTCCTTGTGCAGTTGGTGGTCCTTCGCGAACAGACCACTGGACTCTTTGGGCCATTGCTGATGTTCTTATGAGCAATTTGCTTTATTTTGGCAATTCATATTATTCGTCATGTAATCCATAAAGACAATGGACATTATTCCAACATGTCTAATGTCTAATTAGAGTCTTCGGAGAGGGGCGGCGTACAAATCAAATAATCAAGTCAATGATTGAATGAATGAATGAATGAATGAATGAATGAATGAACGAACAAACAATAAAAAATAAAGCTCTAAGGAAGAAAATCAATAATCCAGGATAACCACATTTTCTTGGGTGACTTCATGAGCATTTATTCAACCATTGATGAACTTAAGTTCTTCAAGAGCTGATATGGGCCAGCAAACCTTATTCTTACGTTTTAATTAGATAAATAAGGAATAAAGTCTATTTGGCTACAAACGCTAATAGTTGACTAGGATTCAGTTCCGTAATATTTCACATAAAAATTGGTGCATAAAGTAATGAAACCAAGATTAGATGAAACAATTTAGCAAATCGAAATTGAGTTCTCCCAGCCAATGTCCAGCTTTGACAAATAGCGTCACTGGAATTTGTGCCCAAAATAGATTGAAGCACTTACCTCATTTATTGGCAGAGGTCAGCGACCCTGTCTGTTTTATGAGCAAAGCATGATGGAAGATGTTCTGTTTTATCGAAAGAAATATTTTTAAAAGGGGGGAGGAGGAGGAGGAGGAGAGGAAGAAATCAGATTATTTTGAATTTTTCAAGCTGGGACCATCTAGGTCCTTCCTGGTGTGCTGAGTTTGAAATGAATAGGATTGATACAAGCTGAAATGCATTATTTCTGGCAGTTCTGTGTTAGCAAAAACCTCAGAAGAGAAGGATTTAGGGGTAGTGATTTCTGACACTCTCAAAATGGGTGAGCAGTGTGGTCCGGCGGTAGGAAAAGCAAGTAGGATGCTTGGCTGCATAGCTAGAGGTATAACAAGCAGGAAGAGGGAGATTGTGATCCCCTTATATAGAGCGTTGGTGAGACCACATTTGGAATAATACTGTGTTCAGTTCTGGAGACCTCACCTACAAAAAGATATTGACAAAATTGAAGGGGTCCAAAGACGGGCTACAAGAATGGTGGAAGGTCTTAAGTATAAAACGTATCAGGAAAGAATTAATGAACTCCATCTGTGGAGTCTGGAGGACAGAAGGAAAAGGGGGGACATGATCGAAACATTTAAATATGTTAAAGGGTTAAATGAGGTCCAGGAGGGAAGTGTTTTTAATAAGAAAGTGAACACAAGAACAAGGGGACACAATCTGAAGTTAGTTGGGGGAAAGGTCAAAAGCAACGTGAGAAAGTATTATTTCACTGAAAGAGTAGTAGATGCTTGGAACAAACTTCCAGCAGACGTGGTTGGTAAATCCACAGGAACTGAATTTAGACATGCCTGGGATAAACATATATCCATTGTAAGATAAAATACAGGAAATAGTATAAGGGCAGACTAGATGGACCATGAGGTCTTTTTCTGCCGTCAGTCTTCTATGTTTCTATGGGTGCAAGATTTGGGGGGGAAATGCACAGTGTGTTTAATTTTGGGGACATCACTGACTTTTGGATTGATGGCATTTCTAGGCTGCAAATCCGTACTGGCAAACAAGCCGAGGAACCACCATATCAGGAGGAAGGTTTCGGTGTCCCTCTTGTCGTCATGAAGTCATCTTGGACCGACATGGAGTCTATGGTCTCCAGAGGAATCTGCTGGTAGAGAATATCATTGATATCTATAAACAGGAATATTCAAGGTTGGTATAAATTCTGATTTATTCAGGGGTGGGCTTCAAACATTTTATTTATTTATTTATTTATTTATTTATTTATTTATTTATTTATTTATTTATTTATTTATTTATTTGTATGCCGCCCCTCTCCGCAGACTCAGGGCAGCTCACAACACAATAAAAACAGTTTATAACAAATCTAATAATTTACAATATAAAATATTTTTAAAAACCCATTATTAAACAGACATGCACACATGCATACCATACATAAATTATATAGGCCCCAAGCCTGACGACAAAGGTGGGTTTTAAAGAGTTTGCGAAAGGCGAGGAGGGTAGGGGCAGTTCTAATCTCTGGGGGAGCTGGTTCCAGAGAGTCGGGGCCGCCACAGAGAAGGCTCTTTCCCTGGGGCCCGCCAACCGACATTGTTTAGTTGACGGGACCCGGAAGGGGTTTTCTGCCTGGTTGCTGGGTGGACATGGCTTAGTTGACCACCTCCAACATGGTAGGGAGGTGTTTTTGCCCTCACCATGGCTCCGGAGGTTTTCCTAGAGACTTAATAACCACGGCAAAAAGTTGTAGAATTGGAGTTGGTTCTCTTCACAATAACAATGTTGGTCCCAACTGTGGTCATAAGTCAATAACTACCTGTAATTGAGTCCATCCATCTTGAATCGGAGAAGGAGTGGCAGAATCCGGGGGCAGGATGAAAAGAAGGATCAGCCTAGAATCCTTATGTAGTCACAAGTGAACTAAGCCCAACCCTCCTTGAGTTGTAGTGACCCTTATCTAGTTGAGAAGATTCTTGTGCCTAGAATGTAGCAGTCTGTTAGTTTATTAACTGAATCTTCATTTGTGGACTTGGATTTTTGCAGCTGGCATCTACCTGCTGGTGGTCCTCTTCCTTCCTTCCTTCCTTCCTTCCTTCCTTCCTTCCTTCCTTTCTACCTTCCTCCCTCCCTCCCTTCCTTCTTTCTTTCCTTCCTTCCTTTCTCTCTCTGTCTCATTCACTTTTTCTTTCTTTCTTTCTTTCTTTCTTTCTTCCTTTCTTTTTCTTTCTTTCTTCCTTTCTTTCATTCACTTTTCCTTTCTTTCTTTCTTTTTTCTTTCCTTCTTTCCTTCCTTCCTTCATTCAAATATTTTCACAGCCCTCATGCAGTATACTAAATATAAATATAATTCAAGAAGAAAGCAAAGAGGAAAACAATCAGTCTTGACAATAATTATATTGCAGTCTTGAGTCACAGCACCTCACCGATATTTCTCTTCCTTTCTTTCTTTCCTTCCTTCATTCCTTCCTTCCTTCCTTCATTCATTCATTCATATTCAGACTTACATTCACTGTGTATAGAACTAAGAATCAGTGCTGCTTTAAATCATAATAACAAACACAAGTATTTATTTTTTTAAAAACCTGTAGAGGAAATTCCCACCGAGTGTCCATGTCCATGAAGGGTCAAGAATATTTGGGTGGATTAGCAAGGCATCTGAATATAGGAGCCGAAGTGCTGTGGGTGCTGATACTTGGCGGTGTGTATGTATGTGTGCTGCTGTCATAAATCCTTCTCCAAAAAAAGGAAAACCGTTCTCAGAACAAATGGCTCCACTTGGACGTAAGTGGAAGTAAGATCTAAACATAACTTCCCAGGGAAGTTAATATTAGACCGAAAGCGATCTGCACTCTGCTGTGCGAAGGAAGGATGAGCAGCCAGCCCACAGTTTCAACTTGATTGACTAAATCCAAATCTAAATACGAAAGGCGAGGAGGGTGGGAGCAATTCTAATCTCGGGGGTAGCTGGTTCCAGAGGGTCGGGGCCACCACAGAGAAGGCTCTTCCCCTGGGTCCCACCAAACGGCATTGTTTAGTTGACGGGACCCGTAGAAGGTCAACTCTGTGGGATCTAACCCGTCACTGGGATTCGTGCGGCAGAAGGCGGTCCTGGAGATATTCTGGCCCGATGCCATGAAGGGCTTTATAGGTCATAACCAACACTTTGAATTGTGACCGGAAACTGATCGGCAACCAATGCAGACTGCAGAGTGTTGGTGTAACATGGGCATATCTTGGGAAAGCCCATGATTGCTCTCGCAGCTGCATTCTGCACGATCTGAAGTTTCCGAACACTTTTCAAAGGTAGCCCCAGGTAGAGAGCATTACAGTAGTCAAACCTCGAGGTGATGAGGGCATGAGTGACTGTGAGCAGTGAGTCCCGGTCCAGATAGGGTGCACCAGGCGAACCTGGGCAAACGTCCCCCTTGCCACAGCTGAAAGATGGTTCTCTAATGTGAGCTGTATTTTTGCAATACCCTTCCCCTGCCATGCCCACCAGGGCATGCCCACAGAACCGGTACGGGAAAAATTTGAATTTCACCCCTGGACATAATCACCGTGAAATGTCAAATGCAAACAATACAGTGACTGTCTCAATTATCTATCTATCTATCTATCTATCTATCTATCTATCTATCTATCTATCAGATTTCTATGCCGCCTTTCTCGAGGCGACTTAGGGCAGCGTACAACATTAAATATAATAATATATAAGAAATCTATAAACTATAAAATATGAAAATTTACTAAAACATTTTAAAAGACCCCATGAACACACGCATATATCCATCAAATCCAATCATATCTCATATTGGTCGGAGATGGTCTCATCATTCATTGCCCCCATGCCTGCCGGCAAAGGCAGGTTTTTAAAGCTTTACGAAAGACCAGGAAGGGGGGGCGGTAGGTATTTCTTTAGGGAGTGTGTTCCAGAGGGCCGGGGCCGCCACAGAGAAGACTCTTCCCCTAGGCCCCGCCAACCGACATTGTCCGGCCGATGGGACCTGGAAAAGGCCAACTCTAGGACCTAACTGGCCGCTGGGATACATGAGGCAGAAGACTGTCCCAAAGATAATCTGGTCATAGGCCATTGTAGGGCTTTGCAGGTCAAAACCAGCACTTTGAATTGGGCCTAGAGACCAATTGGCAACCAATGCAGCCTGCACTGGTCCTAGACAGTTTTGGAGTCAAGTGTGAATTTCAATCTGTTTTCCCTCTTCTACTCAAATGTTTATTCATTTGTTAGATTCATAGGCTGCCCGTGTTGTTATCCAAGGTGGCATTAACTATGGAGACGTTCTTATCTGGACTCTTTCTTTCCTTCCTGTCTTCCACAGCCGTCCCCTCAAGAAGGGGAACCATCCAATGTGCAAGGAACACGAAGATGAAAAGATCAACATCTATTGCTTGACCTGTGAGGTTCCCACCTGCTCCATGTGCAAAGTCTTTGGAGCACACAAAGATTGTGAAGTGGCGCCTCTTCAAAGCGTCTTTCAGGGACAGAAGGTAGGAGCCAGGCTCTTCTTTTATCTGTTATCTAATACATGCTTCATGAAATAGATAGATAGATAGATGGATAGATGGATAGATGGATAGATGGATAGATGGATAGATGGATAGATGGATAGATGGATAGATGGATAGATGGATAGATGGATAGATGGATAGATGGATAGATGGATAGATGGATAGATGGATAGATGGATAGATGGATAGATGGATAGATGGATAGATGGATAGATGGATAGATGGATAGATGGATAGATGGATAGATGGATAGATGGATAGATGGATAGATGGATAGATGGATAGATGGATAGATGGATAGATGGATAGATGGATAGATGGATAGATGGATAGATGGATAGATGGATAGATAGATAGATAGATAGATAGATGTAGGCACGTAGGTAGGTAGGTAGGTAGGTAGGTAGATAGATAGATATGGATATAGATAGATGGATGGATATATGTATATATATGTTTTCGTGGATTTTCATGGGTACAGGTATGACGGTCTTGGTATATTCAGGTTTCTTCCCGTATAGGGCACAGAGAAGTTTAGAAAAACAAGAAAAGCAGTTATGGAGTCTTCGTCATCCTGCAATTTAATAGAAAACAAATTCTCCCTCCCCTCTCGTCTCCTAGTGATTTGGGAGAACATTCGAATGTGGGTCCATGCATGGAACTTTCAAGGTGTCATTTGGAGTCTGTGATAAAAGCTCACAACTGTCACTCCAAAAGAGCAAAACTGAAAACCCCCCAAGATTTACCACCTTGTTGAACCACTTTGCACTTCCAACATTTGTTGCTTACATTCACATTTATTTTGGCTAAGCGCGCTGGCGCATAGTGCCATCGGAAAAACATTTTATAGAGATGTTCTTTGTAAGGTTCAGAAAAGGAGGCTTAAGAGAGTCAATTGATTTTTTTATTCTTATTTTCTCTTCCAGACTGAGCTAACCAACTGCATCTCCATGTTGGTAGCAGGGAATGATAGGGTGCAGACGATCATCAGCCAGCTGGAGGACGTGAGCAAAACGACAGAGGTGAGGAATACCACAAATGGCTGAGCCTTTAGAAATCCGAGTAGCGGAAGAGAAATGCAATCCAGAGTGATGGTGGGTTAAGACAGGTGCTGCCCAAGAAGAGAGGGAAAACGAGCCCGGTGGCTTCCTTTTCTCTGCTTCCAAAACTGGCCAGGGGTTTACATAGATCACTGGTTCTCAACCTGGGGTTCGGGACCCCTTTGGGGGTCAAATGACCATTTCACAGGGGTCGCCTAAGAAAAGACAAATTTCTCACGGTGTTAGCAACTAAAGCTTCTATTCTGGTGCATTGGAACGTATTTTTACAATCTGACCAATCAGGCGTTTACAGTGGGGGATGTCCCTTTGACCTGCCTGCCAATCAGCTTAAAGCTCTGTTGGGAGAATTGGCACTACACTTATGGTTGGGGGTCACCGCAACAAGGGAACTGTATTAAGGGCCCGTGGCATTAGAAAACTTGAGAACCACTGATTTATCATTACTTATTACAGTGGTCCCTCGATTTTCGCGGGGGATGCGTTCCGAGACCGCCCGCGAAAGTCGAATTTCCACGAAGTAGAGATGCAGAAGTAAATACACTATTTTTGGCTATGAACAATATTACAAGCCTTCCCTTAACATTTTAAACCCCTAAAGTGCAATTTCCCATTCCCTTAGCAACCATTTAGATCATTACTCACCATGTGTATTTATTAAAGTTGATTAAAAAAAATATTTATTAAAGGCAGATGAAAGTTTGGCGATGACATATGACGTCATCGGGCAGGAAAAACCGTGGTATAGGGAAAAAACCCGCAAAGTATTTTTTAATTAATATTTTTGAAAAACCGTGGTATAGCCGTTTCGCGAAGTTCGAACCCGCAAAAATCGAGGGAACACTGTACTTGTATAATAATAATAATAATAATAATAATAATAATAATAATAATAATAATTTATTGGATTTATATGCCGCCCCTCTCTGCAGACGTATACAAACTACAATCCTATACTTGTTCAAATATAAACAAACAAACAAACAAACAAATAAATTTAGACGCAAAAACTGATAGTCTGCCTCCCAATGCAAACTGGAAAGACGCTGCTTGTATAATTTGCTTCACCTGATGATGGAAATAATCATTGGGTTTCTAATTTTCGGATTTCTTAATTCTTGTTAGAAATCAGAAGACTAATATAGTGGGAATTTCTCATTCCTAATTAGAATTTAGAAATTAGGCTAATTCTCACAGCACACTAAATTTATTATTTAGATTTCTATGCCGCTCTTCTCCATAGACTCAGGGCAGCTCACAACAGAGATAAATACAATATAGATAAATATAGATAAATTATAAATATAGATAAATATAAATATAGATAATTATAAATATAGATAAATATTATTATAGATAAATATACATATAGATAAATAAAAATATAGATAAATATAAATATAGATAATTATAAATATAGATAAATATAAATACAGATAAATATAAATATAGATAATTATAAATATAGATAAATATAAGTATATAAATATAGATAAATATAAATGGCGGAAAGAGCTAAACTAAAGTTAAAATGGATGAAGCTTAAAGTGTTGCAGATGTACAGTATCCACATGTTCTTTTAACTCAGCAGTACCCAAACATTTCTGGCTCCACGGACCAGCAGCCCTGGGGTGGCAGGGGAAGAGGAGATGGTTTCACACATAAAGAAATATAGCTTTGGGCTCTCACTCGCTGCCTGTGCGTCCCAGTTCCCAACATTTTGTGCACACGTGCTTTTTCACCCTCTGCACATTCAAAAACTTTGCACATGTGCAGAAGGTTAAAAAAACCTACGGCTACTGCATAATTCTCAGAGGCCAATTAGAGCCCACAGGGGTTGGCCTTCTCCGAGCACTGTCGGCCGAACAGTGCCGATTGGTGGGGGCATGTGGGAGGGCTTCTCTGTGATGGCCCCAGCTCTCTGGAACCATCACCCTCCCCAGAGATCCATACCACCCACACCCTCTTGGCCTTCCAGAAAGCCTAAAAAATATGGTCATGCCAAAAGGCCTGGGGCTGTTGCGCTATAGTAATCTGCTCCGGCCCAGAATGTGATGATAGTTTTTGTATTGGGTTTTAATTGTTGTATATTGCTTTTATCATTGTACGCCGCCCAGAGTTCATCAGGAGTTGGGCAGCTTATAAATCCAGTAACACCTAAAAATACTAAACCTACCACTATCAGTTCTCGGGAACCATCAGCAGCCACTACCGGTACAACTGAATTAGGCTGAACCGTTAGGATTTAACCCCTGCAGTACATTGCATATAGAAAATTTCTATTTAAGTAAGAAAAGTGTTCAGTGTTCCCTCACTTTTCGCGGGGGATGCGTTCCGAGATGGCCCGTGAAAGTCGAATTTCCGCGAAATAGAGATGCGGAAGTAAATACACTATTTTTGGCTATGAACAGTATCACAAACCTTCTCTTAACACTTTAAACCGCTAAATTGCAATTTTCCATTCCTTTAGCAACCATTTAGATTATTACTCACCATGTTTATTTATTAAAGTTTATTAAAACAAATATTTATTAAAAGCAGACGAAAGTTTGGCGATGACATATGACGTCATCGGGTGGGAAAAACCATGGTACAGAGAAAAAGACCCACGAAGTATTTTTTTAATTAATATTTTTTAAAAACCGTGGTATAGACTTTTTGCAAAGTTCGAACCCGCGAAAATTGAGGAAACACTGTATAATAAACAAATATAAAAGCAAAAAAAATCAAAAGTAAGTCAAGCACTGGGATCTCTCTGAATGAATTCCAGGCGGTGGCTTCTTCTTTGAGTGGGATTCATGATATTGGCCATGTTGTGTACGGAGCAACGCCCATAAATTTGCATGCCGGTCGTGGATTGGCTGAGACGCGATCGGCAACTTCAAAGCGCTGTCAAACCACGCCTCCTAGCATGCCCATCCTTTAAAAGAAGCCACGCGCTTCACATATTGTGCTTTTTATATTGTACATAGTTAAAAAGGTATCCTGATTGTTCCAGCCGGTATTGCAATAAAGTTACTCGTGCTACAAAATCTCTGCCTATTTCTTGAACATAACAGGCCCAAGTTCTTAACACGCAAGGCCCTGACGACCCATGGGGAGCAGGCATGGGGAGCCATGGTTAAATATAGCTAAATCTAGTTGGATGAATGTGGATAATTGTGGTGTGGGGTTTTTTTTAGGAAAAATGGGGCTTTAGAATTTTTTAAATTCTTGACATTAAAATTAAACAACAAAGAAGATTCAGAATATTATAAAACTTGGGATACATTTTATGCATGGTTAGAAATAAGGAAAGCACAAAATTAGTATGTAATTATGAATAGATATAAAAATAAGGATAAAGTTATTTAAATAACAACCTTTTAAAGATGGATAATCAATCATTTGATCTGTGATATTGCAAAACTGATTCATTCAAGGCGGTTGAAAGCAGAACCAATATGTATATTAAATAACCAGAACTAACTCCTTTTTCAGTATCGCCGCCTGTAATAGCCGTAAAAATGACGATGGAGATAATGTGTTTAATGGAGGAGAATAATTTAAATGAATATTTTTTTTATGTGTGGGTGTATGAGTCTTTAAGTATTTATATGTTGTGGTTTTTAATGTATGTATTTCAATAATTTTTTAAAAAATATTTTTTTAGATTTTTAATATTAGGTTTCTTTGCATTTTGTATTTGTATTTATTGTGTTGTAAGACGCCTTGAGTCAGTTGAGAATGGCGGCATAGAAATCTAAATAAATAAATAAAAGAACAAACGAACAAATGAACAAATGAATGAATGTGTTAGCAGTTCTGTGTTAGCAAAAACTTCAGAAGAAAAGGATTTAGGGGTAGTGATTTCTGACAGTCTCAAAATGGGTGAACAGTGCAGTCAGGCGGTAAGGAAAGCAAGTAGGATGCTTGGCTGCATAGCTAGAGGTATAACAAGCAGGAAGAGGGAGATTATGATCCCGCTATATAGAGCACTGGTGAGACCACGTTTGGAATACTGTGTTCAGTTCTGGAGACCTCACCTACAAATAGATATTGACAAAATTGAACGGGTCCAAAGACGGGCTACAAGAATGGTGGAAGGTCTTAAGCATAAAACGTATCAGGAAAGACTTCATGAACTCAATCTGTATAGTCTGGAGGACAGAAGGGAAAGGGGGGACATGATCGAAACATTTAAATATGTGAAAGGGTTAAATAAGGTCCAGGAGGGAAGTGTTTTTAATAGGAAAGTGAACCCAAGAACAAGGGGACACAATCTGAAGTTAGTTGGGGGAAAGATCAAAAGCAACATGAGAAAATATTATTTTACTGAAAGAGGAGTAGATCCTTGGAACAGCAGACCTGGTAGATAAATCCAGCAGACCTGGTTGGTAAATTCACAGTAACTGAATTTAAACATGCCTGGGATAAACATATATCCATCCTAAGGTAAAATACAGGAAATAGTATAAGGGCAGACTAGATGGACCATGAGGTCTTTTTCTGCCGTCAGTCTTCTATGTTTCTATATTTCTATGGATGAATGAATTTGTTCCCAAGGCACCAACTCAACTCGTCCTTCCATTCTTTCTTCTCCCTCCGTGAACAGGAGAACAGTCGGTTGGCCAAGCAGTCTTTGTGCGAGAAGTTCGAAGCGCTCATCGCTGTCGTCGAGGAGAAGAAGGCGGATCTTCTGCAGCGCATCTCCAAGGAGCGGGAGGAGAAGGCCGGGTTCATTCAGACCCTCGTCCAACAGTATAAAGATCAACTGGAGCAGTCCAGCAAGCTGATTGAGAGCGCCATTCAGTCCATGGAGGAGGAAGGGGGAGCTGCTTTCCTCATGGTGAGGGAAAATGACCAACGTTCGAGATCCTGTCGTCTTACAGCTGTGTCCAGGAGTGGCCAAAATTGTGGAAACCTTTTGGGAAGAATGTATTTTTGAGGGTTGATGACTAATAATGGCACTTTTCTTCTTCTTCTTTTTCTTCTTCTTCTTCTTCTTCTTCTTCCTCCTCCTCCTCCTCCTCTTCCTCTTCTTCTTCTTTTTTGAGTTTCAAGATAATCATATTCCACTGCTGGAAAGGCCTAGGAATAGCCTAGACCAGGGGTAGGCAAAGTTGGCTCTTCTATGACATGTGAACTTCAACTCCCAGAATTCCTGGGCTTGCATGATTGGCTCAGGAATTCTGGGAGTTGAAGTCCACAAGTCATAGAAGAGCCAACTTGGCCTACCCCTAACCTAGACCAGTGATGGCAAACCTTTTTTTCCTCGGGTGCCAAAAGAATGCACGTGTGCGCTATCGCATACATGTGTGTGCCCACATCCATATTCAATGCCGCTCGTGCAGGGATGGGCTCCTACAAGTGTGGTCAAGTACACAGAACTGGTAGGAAAAAAAATATTTCTTTTCTTTTTTCTGGGCTCTGGGTATGTTTTTCCTATCACAGTAAATGAGGTTGAATGTGCATAATTTTAGGAGAGCTGTATGTGCGTGTGTGTACATACACGTACAGTTTATATAGTAGATAATGTATATTTTTGTGCGCCTAATATGTATGTATACACATGGCATATACAGTATACATAGAATTAAATACTGTAGTATATTTTGGATAGTCAGTAATAGTAAATAGAGAGGGAAATTGTATCTCTTCGAGGCGAGGAAAAGCCAGGTACCCTAACCCAAACCATTGACCTAAGTGATGTCAAGTTGGCCTCCTTTAAGCCAATCACATGGCCTTTAAGCCACCCTGGTCACATGATTGTCAAGCCACTCCCACCTGGTCACAGCCACGCCCACAATGTGGTAGTAAATATTTTTGCATCCCTTCACTGCTAATAAAACTATTGCTGGAATGGCCTGGGAATAATCCAGACCTTAACCCAATTGAAAATGTACGGAGCCGACTAAAGAAACTTGTTTATCAGAAGCGGCACAGCAATAAAACCCAGTTAATAGAAGCAATCGTTCAACCTTGCTTTCACATTATAACAGTTGCAGAACTAAAAGGGAAGACGTTGTAAGGCCGTATTTCATGCTAAAGATTACCCAACTAAGTAGTAACTGACATGGTGATAATTTTTGTATACCTCCTTTTTTCAATGGTGATAATTTTTGTATACCTCATTTCACTTTTCTTCTTTATAACTGCTATTCTAATAGCAAATCCTTCATAAAAGGTGTAGCATTACATTCCTGATTAAATTATCTTCCCATTCAGATATAGTTTTGTGGTACTACCACTCCCCCCAAAAGTGGTGTTATTAGCTAGTTTTAGAATACTGTACTGTATACTTTTTTCCCAAAAGGTTTCCACAAGTCTGGCCACTGCTGTAGTTTTTCAAATCCCAAATTCCCAGAACTGGAGACTGGAGTATTATTGGCTTAATTTGTGAATTGTGATCTTTGCTTTTCATTATAATTAGTGCAATCCCAAACTGGAATACAAAATAAAAGGTTTCCAGTGACAACACCGTGCAACTGTCCAATTACCCTTCAATATTTTCTCTGTCTGCCTTCAAGTCAGTCTTGATGCTTCAACATTTGATTGGGGCAATCAACCAATCAGTGATTTCTGATGATTTTTTAAAAACCGATTTTAGCCATTTTAAAGCAAAACATTTTTCATTCACCTTGCTGACCTTTTCTTCTTTCTTTCTCCTTCCAGACCGCCAAGCAACTTATTAAAACGTAAGTTCCGAAAACGTATTTCTAAACTGCCATTTTTGTAAACAAACCTTAAATCCTAAGTAAATAAGTTCAGAGAGGATCCAAGCAGGAAGCACACTGTGACATTTAACTTAACGTTAAAGAGGACTAGTAGATGGACTTGCTTGTTAGCTTATTTTTCTAGTTCAGGGGTGTCAAACTCAATTTCTTTGGAAGCTGCATCAGCAGTGATGGGCTCCTACGGGTACGATCAGGTACACAGTACCAGTAGCAAAAAATTTCCCCCCTTTTTTCCCCTTCTGGGCTCTGGGTATTATTATTGTTTTATTATTATTTATTAGATTTGTATGCCGCCCCTTTCCGTAGACTCGGGGCAGCTCACAACACAATAATAATAATAATAATTTATGAGATTTGTATGCCGCCCCTCTCCGAAGACTCGGGGCAGCTCACAACACAATAATAATAATAATAATAATTTATTAGATTTGTATGCCGCCCCTCTCCGAAGACTCGGGGCAGCTCACAACACAATAATAATAATAATAATTTATGAGATTTGTATGCCGCCCCTCTCCGAAGACTCGGGGCAGCTCACAACACAATAATAATAATAATAATTTATGAGATTTGTATGCCGCCCCTCTCCGAAGACTCGGGGCAGCTCACAACACAATAATAATAATAATAATTTATTAGATTTGTATGCCGCCCCTCTCCGAAGACTCGGGGCGGCTCACGACAAGCGATAAAACAATATTGTACAGGCACAAATCTAATATTAAGAAAAAAACTAAAAACCCTATCAATTAAAAAACCAAACAGCACATACATACCAAACATAAATTATAATAAGCCTGGGGGAAAGGTGTCTCAAATCCACCATGCCTGGCGGTATAGGTGGGTCTTAAGTAGGTTACGGAAGACAAGGAGGGTAGGAGCAGTTCTAATCTCTGGGGGAAGCTGGTTCCAGAGAGTCAGAGCCGCCACAGAGAAGGCTCTTCTCATGACAAATCTAATAATTTACAATTTAAAATATTTTTTAAAACCCATTATTAAGCAGACATACATACAAGCATACCATACATAAATTGTATAGGCCAGGGGGAGATATCTCAGTCCCCCCATGCCTGACGACAAAAGTGGGTTTTAAGGAGTTTACGAAAGGCAAGGAGGGTAGGAGCAGTTCTAATCTCTGGGGGGAGCTGGTTCCAGAGAGTCAGAGCCGCCACAGAGAAGGCTCTTCCCCTGGGGCCTGCCAACCGACATTGTTTAGTTGACGGGACCCGGAGAAGGCCATCTCTGTGGGACCTAATCGGTTGCTGGGATTCGTGTGGCAGAAGGCGGTCTCGGAGATACTCTGGTCCGATGCCATGAAGGGCTTTAAAGATCATAACCAACACTTTGAATTGTGACCGGAAATTGATCGGCAGCCAATGCAGACTGCGGAGTGTTGGTGTGACATGGGCATACCTGGGGAAGCCCATGACTACTCTCGCAGCTGCATTCTGCACGATCTGAAGTTTCCGAACACTTTTCAAAGGTAGCCCCATGTAGAGAGCATTACAGTAGTCGAGCCTCGAGGTGATGAGGGCATGAGTGACTGTGAGCAGTGACCCCCGGTCGAAATAGGGCCGCAACTGGTGCACCAGGCGAACCTGGGCACACGCCCCACTCGCCACAGCTGAAAGATGGTTCTCTAATGTGAGCTGTGGATCGAGGAGGACGCCCAAGTTGCGGACCCTCTCCGAGGGGGTCAATAATTCCCCCCCCAGGGTGATGGACGGACAGGTGGGATTGTCCTTGGGAGGCAAAACCCATAGCCACTCCGTCTTAGTTGAGTTTGAGTTTGTTGGCACCCATCCAGGCCCCAACAGCCTCCAGACACCGGCACATCACTTCCACTGTTTTTCCTATCATGGTAAATGAAGTTGAATGTGTATAATTTTAGAAGAGCTGTGTATATTTGTGTGTACATACACTTTATATAGTAGATAATCAGGGGTGAGCTACTGCCCGGACCAGGGGGGAACTCCACCCCAGGACACCCAATTTAATTGGTGGCAATATTCACAGATAGAGTCAAGGTATCAAAGAGACATCAAAATATATACATTGAGGAAGAGTAAAAATTTCTTAGGTAATTTGTTAATTACAAATCAGAGAAAATTAATAGGAAAAGCATATAAATATATGATAGGATATAAAAATATAGACCAAACTTTGGAAAAAAATATGATAGGTTGGTGTAAAAATATAGGAAGAGAAATTGACTTAGAAACCTGGGGAAAAGTCTGGATATACAACTGGAAAATAACCAAATCAGTTTCATTACTCCGAGTCCATGGAGAGGGGCGGCATACAAATCCAATAAATAAATAAATAAAAGAAAATAAAATCAAGATGTTTTATAGGTGGCACTCACCACCCAATAGAATCGCTAAGACGTTCCCTAACATGTCTCCAAATTGTTGGAAATGCAAACGAGAAATAGGTTCCTACTATCACCAGTGGTGGACTTGCCATCATATTGGAATAAGATAGAAAAGTTGATAAAAGAAATTAGTCTACAGGAGATAAAGAAAACTCCAGAGTGTTTTTTATTAGGTATAACAAACCAAAAATACAAAAACGAGATTTTTTACTTGACAGCGGCTAGGATAGTATACGCACAAAATTGGAAAGGAGAGGATATCCCCAAGAAGGAGGATGTAATAAGGAAAATTATAGAATGTGCTGAAATGGATATGATGACGAGGCGGTTAAATAATCAAGAAGAATCTGACTTTTATAATATTTGGGAAAAGATTTATCTACGGTTAAATAAAAATAATAATAAATGATTTAAAAAAAACGTTAAGTGATTTGAAAACAAATTAAAATGTATAAAAACTGCTTATCCTTTTATAGTTATTATTATTGATGGTCGAATTATATAAAAACAAAAATTCTTCTTTTCATTTTAACTATTGTGTTGACTTTGCAATTTTAGTATTTTCCTTTTCTGTAGTAAAAAGACTTCTACAATGAGAGGGGAAAGTTTAGCCCCAGTTTATGTTAAATGTGTGTCTGTTTTGTCTGTCTTTTTATGATAATTAATAAAAATATTTGGAAAAAAAAAGAAGAAGTCAATAACATCCTTTCTCATCTGCTTTCCAGAATCGTGGATGCATCAAAAGGAGGCCAGTTGGAGAAAGTCGAGACGGGCTTTGAAAACATGGACTACTTCACGGTAGATTTGGAAAGTATCACCGAAGCCTTGAGAAGCATCGAGTTCGAGTCAGGTATGGTCATCCAGAGATGTTCAGAAGTATAACCCAAAGTTTATATTGCTAATATACCTGAATATGTAACATGACTCTTCTAAATTTTCTGATTTATCTATTATTATTATTATTATTATTATTATTATTATTATTATTATTATACGGTAGAATCATCAGAGAATGAATTAGTCCAGGCTGGAAATGGTCCAGAGTCCACTTGCTCTCTACATGGGGCGACCTTTGAAAAGTGTTCGGAAACTTCAGATCGCGCAGAATGCAGCTGCGAGAGCAATCATGGGCTTCCCTAGGTATGCCCATGTTACTCCAACAATCCGCAGTCTGCATTCGTTGCTGATCAATTTCTGGTCACAATTCAAAGTGTTGGTTATGACCTTTAAAGCCCTTCATGGCATTGGACCAGAATATCTCCGAGACCGCTTTCTGCCGCACGAATCCCAGCGACCGATTAGGTCCCACAGAGTGGGCCTTCTCCGGGTCCCGTCGACTAAACAATGTCGGTTGGCAGGCCCCAGGGGAAGAGCCTTCTCTGTGGTGGCCCCGACTCTCTGGAACCAGCTCCCCCCAGAGATTAGAACTGCCCCTACCCTCCTTGCCTTTCGTAAACTCCTTAAAACCCACCTTTGTCGTCAGGCATGGGGGAACTGAAATATCTCCCCTGGGTCTATACAATTTATATATGGTATGCTTGTGTGTATGTCTGTTTAATAATGGTTTTTTAAAAAAAAAAATTTAAGTTGTAAATTTATTATATTTGTTATAAACTGTTTTTTATTGTGTTGTGAGCCGCCCTGAGTCTACGGAGAGGGGCGGCATACAAATCTAATAAACATAAACATAAACATTATTATTAATTTTTGCCAAAAGTTTTACTGCCACACTGTGGGCGTGGCTTATTTTGAGGATGTAGCTTGCCAGCCATGCGACCAGGTGGGAGTGGCTTGACAATCATGTGACTGGGAGGTGGCTTAAAGGTCATGTGACTGGGTGGGATTGTGCTTACCTACCAAGATAAGTTTTTAAATAGCTGCTTGGACTTTTTTTCAGTTGATTAAGTCACATTATTTGAATAGCCACAAAAAGGACAAATGATCGACAGCATGATTTGTTGAGGAGCAGAGTAGCCGCCCCGAGTCTATGGAGAGGGGTGGCATACAAATCTAATAAATAAATAAAATAAATAAACAAACATTTTAAGGTTTTGTACTGAACCCACAACGTTCAGTATGATAACAGATTAGGCAAGTAGCTCATTTTTCTTTAATTGCTATAAAGTTCAGTTCTAGATAATGATTAAAGCATTTATGGGTAAAAACATACTATTTAATTTTTTCCTATTTTGAAAGTAATTAAGGATCATACTAAGGTACTAGAGAAGGATGGACAATATTGATTGATTGATTGATTGATTGATTGATTTGATTTTTATGCCGCCGTTCTCCTTAGACTCAGAGCGGCTTACAACATGTTAGCAATAGCACTTTTTAACAGAGCCAGCCTATTGCCCCCACAATCCGGGTCCTCATTTTACCCACCTCGGAAGGATGGAAGGCTGAGTCAACCTTGAGCCGGTGATGAGATTTGAACTGCTGACCTACAGATCTACAGTCAGCTTCAGTGGCCTGCAGTACAGCACTCTACCTGCTGCGCCACTCCGGCTCTTACAATAAATAACTCTTAAGTATTCAATAAATAGTGCATAAACTTACTACCTCCACTGCGTTCCCCCCCGTGGGAGCTGCAGCCCATTACTGATTCCAAGGACATGAAAAGAAAAATAAAATAATAATAATAATATGGAAATCACTGCAGCAAACAGCATTGTGCACAGAGGTTACTATTTCTGCATATCAACACTCTAATAATCCCTAGCGTGCCTGGTGCCAAATATATTTCATCAAATGCTGACGTTAGATTATTATTAAGGGGAAGAGTGCCAACTCCAGATAAATCTTCAGCAAATAGTAAGTACTATGAGAACATTCATCGGTTTCATAGTGGGGCATTTTGGATAGCAAATTCTTTGCTGGCCTCCAGTTTTACTTCCTTCCATTCTTGCTTTGGGGCGAATTCTTACTGATTCCGTGATGAAAGAGATGCTTTCTAATATTCCGGTGCTTAAACAAACTTCACACACCTTTTGTGTGGCAAGAAGTATGAAGTTTATTGACACCCGTTGAGTAAGAAATAAAGATTCCCAAGGACTTTCGTAACATTGGATGAAATCGACTTAACTTCTCTACTGGTTCAGAAGTGCACCTTTTAAACGCGTACCAGTGTCACGCACACTTTTTCACCCGCTACACATGCGCAGAGGGTTAAAAAAAAAAGAAAATGGCCGACATCCGGATGGGTGGGCGGAGCTTTGCTGCCACTACCACCGGTTCTCTGAACCACCGGCGGCCGCCACTACCGGTATGCCAGGCCTGGGGGGATTAATCTCCCCCCCTCCTTTTTTGCTGACATTTATTATGTTTATGTTCAGTCGGACTGAGTATGTATGATTGTGTAGTAGATAAGGTTTTTTTTATAACAGTGTATTTTAAATTAGTTTTTTAAAATTTTTAACATTAGATTTGTATTTATATTGTATTGCTGTTATGTTATGTTATTTTACCCTCGCTTCATAAGCATCTGAGATACTTAGAGAGAGAGCTCCATAGCTCTGTTATAGAGCACATGAGGTGTTCTGGAAGGTGGATCTAAATGATTTCCTTCTCTCCCTTTTTCCCCCAAAGATGAAGATGATGAAGAACTGAATGAGGAAGATGAAATAGAAGAGGAACAGCCAGACGGGCAAACTGATGGTAAGAAACAAATGGGAAATATTAGGTTTTGCGGAGAGATACAATCGTAATCTATCTATCTATCTATCTATCTATCTATCATCTATCCATTATCTATCAATCAATCAATCTATCTATCTATCTATCTATCATCTATCCAATATCTATCCATTATCTATCAATCAATCTATCAATCTATCAATCTATCAATCTATCAATCTATCAATCTATCAATCTATCAATCTATCAATCTATCAATCTATCAATCTATCAATCTATCAATCTATCTATCTATCATCTATTCATTATCTATCTATCTATCTATCTATCTATCTATCTATCAATCTATCAATCTATCAATCTATCAATCTATCAATCTATCAATCTATCTATCTATCTATCAATCTATCTATCATCTATCCATTATCAATCAATCAATCAATCTATCTATCTATCTATATAATAATAATAATAATAATAATAATAATAATAATAATAATGGGTGGAAACTGTACAAGGACACATTCAACCTTGAAATAAGAGGGAACTTTCTGACAGTGAGAACCATCAACCCATGGAAGAGAAGTTTCCTTTGGAAGTTGGGGGAGTTTCATCCCTGGAAGCTTTCAGCAAGAGACTGGACTGCCACCTGTCAAAAATGGTGTAGGGCAGTGATGGCGAACCTTTTTTGGTTCGCGGGCCAAAAGGTGTGTGAGAGGGTGTGCTAGCATGCATGTACGTGCCCACACTGCTTCCCTCCCGACCCACGCATGCACACACCCCGTGCTGACCTCCCCGCATGCCCCCAGGCCTTTCTGACGCCTAGTCGGTGGAAAAAATGCCCACACGGGCAAACCGGAAGTTTGGGGAAACACGCTTCCTGTTTGGCATATTCCCTTTTTATTGCACTCCGTAGGGTTCAAGGAAGCTTCCTGAAGCTCGGGGGTGCAAAAAACAGCACAACAGGCAAACAAGAGGTATGGAAAAAGGCACTTCCGGTTTGCCCATTGCCCTGTTTTTTTGAACTTCGGGAAGCTTCCCTGAACCCTCCGGAGTGGAAAAAAAACAACACAACAGCAAAACGGAAGTGCATTTTTCCGAACTTCCGGTTTGTCCATTGGGTGATTTTTTTGGCCTTCAGGGCTTAAGGGAATGCTCCCTAAAGCATCCAGAGGGCAAAACGGCCTTTCCCAAGGCTGAAAACCAACTGGCCAGCACATATGGAGCTGAAACATGGCAAAGTCTCGTGTGCCCTCCGATATGGCTCCATGTGCCACCTGTGGCCCGGGTGCCATAAGTTCACTATCCCAGGTGTAGGGTCTCCTGCTTGGATGGGGGGTTGGACTAGATGATTTACAAATCCCTTCCAACTTTGTTAATCTGTCATCTAAACCAGTGTTTCCCAACCTTGGCTACTTGAAGATATTTGGACTTCAACTCCCAGAATTCCCCAGCCAGCGAATGCTGGCTGGGGAATTCTGGGAGTTGAAGTCCAAATATCTTCAAGTGGCCAAGGTTGGGAAACACTGATCTAAACAACTGCCTTTCTCAGCAACAGAAATTCTGCTTCTCCACAGTGGTCATAAATCAATTACCGTATTTTTCAAAGCATAAGACGCACCCGAGTATAAGACGCATCTTAGTTTTTAGGGAGGAAAATAGTTATTCATCTGGCCAGCATCCTTAGTCTGGTCAGCTTCAGCACATTAAAGCCTAGAACTACGGCGCCTAAAACACGATTTGAGTATTGCCCACAAAATCATATGCTGCAACGTCCTACCGGGCAATGACTACTTCAGCTTCAACCGCAACAACACAAGAGCACGCAACAAATTCAAACTCAATACGAATGGCACCAAACTTGACTGTAAAAAATATGATTTCAACAATCGAGTTATCGAAGCGTGGAACTCATTACCGGACTCAATTGTGTCAACCCCTAACCCCCAACACTTCTCCCTTAGACTCTCCACGATTGACCTCTCCAGGTTCCTAAGAGGCCAGTAAGGGGCGTACATAAGTGCACTGGTGTGCCTTTCGTCCTCTGTCCAATTGTCTTTCCTTTCTTTCACCTATCTTATACTGTATATTCTCTTCCTTTCATATATCCTCTCCTCTAAGCCCACTTTCACCCTCTTTTATATTATCACATGTCTATTTTCTTCCTATGTATTTGTGTATTGGACAAATGAATAAATAAAAAAATAAAAAATTTATCTCCTGGTTAGAGCCTTTAAAAAACCTTATTCAGAGAGAGTAACAATGAAAGAGCTTGCAAGCCAGTAAGAGCTGGGAACAATGTTAGAACCTGATTAGGGCGGGAAAGAAACATTTGGAGCAAATTAGAGCAATTAAAAAAACCCAGCAAAGACTTAGGGCTTGGAAAACATTCTTTGCAAAGAGTAACAAGGAAAGAGCTTGCAATGTAAGAGCTGGAAAGATCGTTAGCACCTAGTTAGGGCTGGGGGAGGGAAGCTTTGAAAAAAAGCTACATTCGCACCTGAATTTTCAGCCTCTTTTAGGGAGGAAAAAAGTGTGTCTTACACTCCAAAAAATACAGTATTACCTGTATTTTTTCTTCTTGCATTCCATTTTCTTAGCATGTGGGGTTTTTGCCCCCACCCAAGAAGACGGTTTTGGCCCTAACCGTGAAAAAGTTTGTCTGTGGCCCAAATCTTGAATGCTTCATTTTTATGTGGTTTCATGCATTTCCCTCCTGGTTTTCTTTTGCAGGTACACAGTAACCCGGAAAGAACATGAATTTCCAAGGACGATGCAAGCAGAATAACCGGCTCCGTAGGATTTGGACATGGAGGAGGAGGAAGAGGAGGGATGGGGTGGGAGAAACCCAAACGGGATGCCCATCAAGTAAACAGGGCACAAAGCCTGGCTGATGAAGGGTCGTTTGGGATGTAGAATTCGCGGTAACACGGGAAGATAAAAACGCACAGAGACACTTTATACACGGGTGCAACATGGAACTTTTCCTACATGTTATATATTGAGGATTTTTTTTTTCTTTTTGTACATAATTGTTCGGGACACTTGATTTGGGGGCGGGGGTGGGGGGGTTCGTTAAAGAAAATATAAGATGTTGCTGTTAGTTTCATATCAGAGCACACCCTTCCATCAAACGAAGGGCAGTAGATTCTGGGAATTAGTTAAAATGTTTCCAGACAGGAGGTAGTCAAACAAAAGATTGATTTTGTTGTGCTTTTTAATCTATGAAAAAATACTGTCTGTGCCTAGAAGCGAATGTAAACGACGTTTGTTGATTTTTCTTCTTTGTTGTATATAGTTACATAATAAAAATAAATTTCCATTTTATCCACAGGCCAAATGTTTTGTAACAGTAAACAAGCCACCTGCAAAACTTGTTGCCACAAAAATTGGTGATGGTTTTATTTTAATCTGATCTCTCACAGGGTTATTTGTAAACAGGGGGAGGAAGAATATAATCAATAGCTCTTTTATTTTTTATTGGTGGCTAAACTTAAACCCTCCACGTTTCACTGCGGAATATCTTTGATCCCTGTAGTAGAATGTGAGATACTCTGGATGTGTGGGGTCAAGAGTAATTGCCAAACATTTTTTCCAACTTCTGGTAAAAAAAAAAAGGAAACAGAAACGAAAACCCTGCTCCCAAACTGACAGTGGGTGCCTTGTAGAATGCGGTACTACAGGCTAACTCATTGTTCACTCCAGGAGTTTGAATCTCACCAAGCTCAATTCAATTCAATTTATTAGATTTGTATGCCGCCCCTCTCCGTAGACTCGGGGCGGCTCACAACAATAATAACACAATATATAACAAATCTAATAATTAAAAATAATTAAAAGCCATTCAAAAAACCCTTATTAAAAGAAAACATACACTCAAACATACCATATATAAACTGTATAGGCCCGGAGGAAATGTCTCAGTTCCCCCATGCCTGGCGGCAGAAGTGGGTTTTAAGAAGTTTACGAAAGACAAGGAGGGTGGGGGCCGTTCAAATCTCCGGGGGGGGGGAGCTGGTTCCAAAGGGTCGGGGCCACCAAGGTTGACTCAGCCTCCCATCCTTCCGAGGTGGGTCAAATGAGGACCTAGATTGTTGGGGGCAATATGCTGATTCTGTAAACCACTTAGAAATGACTGTAAAAGCACTATGAAGTGGAATATAAGTCTAAATGCTATTGTTATAATATATGGGGAGTGAGGCCAGTCAGAGGCATCATTTACCAGTTCTCCGAACTACTCAAAAGTTCCACTACCAGTTCTCCAAACTATTCAACATTTCCACTACCAGTTCTCCAGTAGCTCGGCTACTGGAAGTAGCTCCAGAACTGGTCAAAACCTGCTGAATCCCATCTCTGATGCTGACTCTGTAAACGGTCTCTAAACAGAGGTGGGCTACTACCTGGACTGGGGAAAATGCATTGGGGTAGCGAAAATGGAGCTCCACCCCAGAGCACCTGTTCTGCCGGGCTCTCTGGTAGAAGCCTCCCGAAAATTTACGGGTGCAAATTTCAGACACATACACCTTTGAAAATTCAAAACAATGTCCTTTATCACAAAATTCAAAAGAAACAAAGCACACTTTTTGTATTGCAAAGAGCACTCTTCCCCAAAACAATCTTGTCGGCTGTACAAGTCTCTTAATCAGTCCTTAAGTACTTAGCTAGTAGCTGTGAAGAAACGTCATCTTCCCACGAAGTGAAACACACACACACTTTACTCTGCTTTGGTGTCAAAAGGCGTGAAAAATCCAGCCGATGAAGCCTCCTCTGATCAAGGAAGCATGAGTGACAGGGAAGAGGGGAGTTTGGCAGACAGCCCAGGAGGAGATCAATCATCTGTATCATCCTTGGATTCTGAACAAGAATTAATGACACATCCACGCATGCATAGAGTGATGCATAGGGGACAACAACTGAAGGATTATTACAAGAGAAAATGAGGCCACCTGTGGTTGGGTGGGGCTGCTGTAATTAGGGCTGCTGCTATAAATAGCAGCGTGTGGGTTTGGCCGTTGTGAAAGAGAATCTGATCCCAGTTCTTCAGGAATCATGTGTTGCTGTTTTCTGGACTTTGTTGATTTTTCATGCCTTTGAAAGCAAAGCAGAGCAACGTGTGTGTGTGTGTGTGTGTGTGTATCACTTCGTTGGAATAAGAAGGGGTGTGAAGTTTCTTCACAGCTGCTAGCTAAGTACTTAATGGCTGCTTAATTGAAATTGTACAGATTACCCGGTTGTTTTGGGAGGAGTGCTCTTTGCAATACAAAAAGAGTGCTTAGTTTATTTTGAATTTTGTGATAAAGAACATTGTTTTGAATTTTCAAACGTGTGTGTGTCTGAAATTTATACCCTTGAATTTTCGGGAGGCTCCTACCAGAGAGCCTGGCAGAACACTAACTATCTAGGTTCTGTTTCATGCAGGAGGTGTTTTACTAGCAGGATGCTAGTTCTTGAGAAGAAGCAAAAAAAATCTTGAATATTTATTTATTTATTTATTATTTAGATTTGTATGCCACCCCTCTCCGCAGACTCGGGGCGGCTCACAACAAAGTGAAAACAATTTACAACAAATCTAAATTACTGTTTAAAAATATTTAAAAGACCCCATTTTCTAAACACACATACATACAAACATACCATTCATAAATTGTATATGCCCAGGGGAGATGTCTCAGTTCCCCCATGCCTGACGACAAAGGTGGGTCTTAAGGAGCTTACGAAAGGCAAGGAGGGTAGGGGCAGTTCTAATCTCCGGGGGGAGTTGGTTCCAGAGGGCCGGGGCCGCCACAGAGAAGGCTCTTCCCCTAGGGCCCGCCAACCGACATTCTTTAGTTGACGGGACCCGGAGAAAGCCCACTCTGTGGGACCTAATCGGTCGCTGGGATTCGTGCGGCAGAAGGCGGTTTCGGAGATATTCTGGTCTAATGCCATGAAGGGCTTTAAAGGTCATAACCAACACTTTGAATTGTGACCGGAAATTGATCGGAAACCAATGCAGACTGCGGAGTGTTACCTGGTTCTTATCTAGAAAAATGTGTAAGTAGAGGCATTTGGACGTAGAGGTACCACTCTATTTGCAAATGAAGTCATAATCCACCAAACTGCAATAGGACTGACTATTGTAATGTACAGGTGGCTTCTGTATGTTTCTTGGATAACAAATACAATAAGCCCTTGGACAGGAGGAAACACTAAATCAGCTCAAAGTAATTCCTGTGGTTTGCATTTGTACTTATCTACCAAGAGTGGTACATAACCTCCCGAGCCTAAACATATTAAGGGTATGTGCTGTACTAAGAGCTTCGTTTCCCCAAACTACAGTACTTGTCAAATTTATATAATCGCTCATCTCACAAATGACTCAGGGTGACGTACAAGGATAAAAATGATTAATATGTTTTTTAAAAAGCCACTATTACAGGTAATCATCAACTTATGACCAAAATTGTTGTTGCTAAGTGAGAAACGTGCGACAGTTGTTAGGACTCTGTCCATAACTGTTGGGTTAGCAATCTATTGGCTGCAGGTGTTGCAGACTGCCACTAGAGGGAGCTAGAGTTCATAGCTTATTTTTCGGAGACACCCTCTCTGTGTCTCTTTGTCTGGCTACTCACTGTTAATGGCTATTCACTGTTAGGTTTGCTCTGCATTTTCTCTGCAATCTCTCTGTATTGTAGTCATGTATTATAGCTAAAAGGTGTTTAGGCTTGATATCTGTTTGCCGATTATGAAGAAGACAGCTGGTAAGAAAGACTAGATAGTTGGTAATATTTAGATTGTTATTCTGACTTATGTGTATGACACATAATCACACTTGGCCAATAAAAATTCTATTCTATTCTATTCTATATATTTATTGGAATTGTCGGTGGCAAGTCAGCTGAAGCAAAGTGGCCACAGCAAGTTGTCCCATTCTGCACTTTCAGGTAGACTGGTCTTACTCAAGGAAGGAGCTACAGATTGTCAGCCCCAAAACGTCCTTGATTTTGAGTCGTAGGGTTTGATTCACCATTTCCTTTTTGTAAAAAAAACCAAATTTTACTACTTTTTAAATAACAGACACAAACTACATAAAAGGCCATTCAACATCATTCATTCTGACCTCTCCACCAAAATGAGGGTGTACTTTTTAATATTATTTTAAACCAAGAACATTATCACATTTACAAGTTATAGCGTGATTCCAGTTTATCTTTTATACCTTGGTCTCAAATTCTACTAACCATGTAAGCTCTAACCCTCTACCATCTTCCCATCAGTTCTTTCACTTTATTTTCATTAATCATATTCATCTTTGTATCCATAATTTCAAACTGAATGTGTTCCACCATGTATCGGTACCAATTTTGTATTGTCCATTTTGTTGCAATCTTCCAACTAAAACTATTACAACTTGGGCACTTTCTATAGCTGCTTCTTTAATTTTCTCTGAATTCACCCATATCACTCCTTATTACTAATACTACCATCTCCTTTGTAATCACTGATTTTATGTTTAACATCCTATTAATATCTCTTGCACCTCTTTCCAGAATTTCTGCACTACTAAAGACTCCCAAAACATGTGCATGAATACCCCTCTCTCCTGGCCTCCTGGCCTCCATGCCAACAGGCACCCTTAATATTCCAATAAATATATAGAATAGAATAGAATAGAATTTTTATTGGCCAAGTGTGATTGGACACACACTTGGTGCATATGCTCTCAGCGTACATAAAATAAAATATACATTTGTCAAGAATCATGTGGTACAATACTTAATGATTGTCATAGGGGTCAAATAAGCAATGAAGAAGCAATATTAATAAAAATCTTAGGATATAAGAAACAAGTTACAGTCATACAGTCAACAGGGGAGGAAATGGGTGAAAGGAATGATGAGAAAAACTAGTAGAATAGAAGTGCAGATTTAGTAGAAAGTCTGACAGTGTTGAGGGAATTTTTTGTTTAGTAGAGTGATGGCGTTCGGAATAAAAACTGTTCTTGTGTCTAGTTGTCTTGGTGTGCAGTGCTCTGTAGCAACCTTTTGAGGGTAGAGTAAATATTTTTCCCGCCCTCTTTTTGACTCGTGCAGTATACAGGTCCTCAATGGAAGGCAGGTTGGCAGCAATTGTTTTTTCTGCAGTTCTGATTGTCCTCTGAAGTCTATGTTGATCCTGTTGGGTTGCAGCACCAAACCAGACAGTTATAGAGGTGCAGATGATTCCTCTGTAGAACTGTATCAGCAGCTCCTTGGGCAGTTAGAGCTTCCTGAGCTGGCGCAGAAAGAACATTCTTTGTTGTGCTTTTTTGATGATGTTTTTGATGTTAGGTGACCATTTTAGGTCTTCAGATATGATAGAACTAGTGCACTAGTGTGCCTTTCGTCCCCTGTCCAATTGTCTCTCCTTATCTCATATATCATATATCTTTTCTTCCTTTCATATATCTTCTCTATTTTTATATCTTTTCTTCTATCTTTTTCTTTATATATAATACTACATGTCTATTCTCTTCAATATGTATTGTGTATTGAACAAAATAAATAAATAAAAGTTGTGCAAGTGTATGATACCACTTAGGTAAAATTTTTCTCTTCATTTCTCTATCCACCACCATTTCCTGAAACCAACCAGGGCGCCGGCAGGATTGGACTCTGCGTTTCATCAGATGGGACTAATGCGTTTTATCAGACCCACGTCACGCAAACCACAACGCTGGGATTGCAAAAGCCCCGAGACAGACGTGGAAGCAAACAGATCCCCCGGGTGACTTCAGCGGGACGGAAGAAATCGGTTTAAAGGGCGGGGGAGGCGAAGATGCCTCGCCAAAGAGTTCGCCTTTGCGCAATTTTATTATTTTTTAAACAGACGCGTGTGCAAAAAAAAAAAAAAGGATAATTCGGAGTCCGTCGCGTTGGTGGCAGCGGCTTTCGGAAAGGGAGTCGGAGCCCCATTTTTGGGACTCCGGTGTAGTTTTTTAGGAGGGTCTTTCGGCTCAAAACCAGCAGAAACCGCGCCGCCAGGATTGTCCAACTCGCAGCTGGAAGGTGCCCAACTGAAACCGCTTCCCACGTTACCCAAAACACGGTTTTACTTAAACCAGGGCTTAACTGGTTTTCCCCAAGATTGCAGATCCCCATGGCCCGGCAACCTGGTCTCCCATCGCCCAGCTCCCTGTGCCCAGGTGGGCGCAACTAGCCGCGCCACCTCCGTCTCTACCGGCACCCGAGACGGAGCGGCTGACTTGCAGCTGCGTCCAGAAGAACCGAGGCTTTCCTTTCTGTCTTTGGGGGGTCTGGGGCGGGGGGGGGGGGACCTGCGGCCGGGTCCTCTTGAGGCTGCCTCTCCCAGGGCGCGGCGGGGCCGAAGGTCGGGGGCAGCGAGGGGCGTGCTCGCTCAAACTTTGGCAAACTTTTGCGGGCGGAGCGCAGCGGGCGCGCTCCCCTCTCCAGCACCTCGCGGGCCTTTTGCGCACGGATCCGCGACGTTTTTTTTCACCCGGGCTGGTGCTCGCCCAGCCGTGATAAGAGGCGGCGGCGGAGCTGAGGGCCACGCGTGCCTTTCGCGAGAAGGGAGAAGAGCCGCGGCCCGGGAAGGACGCACCTGTTGAACGGAGGATGGATTGCAAGCGCGGCGGGGTGGAAAAGAGCCACCTGCTCAACGGGGCGCAAAGCATGTGAGTCGTGGGAAAGGGTCCTCCCTTCCCTTCCCTTCCCTATTTTTTTCCCCTTGCCTTTCCTCCTTTTCTTTCCTTCTTTCCTTCTTTTTTTCCTTTTCTTTCCTCCTTTCCTCCCTTTCCTTTCCTTTCTTCCTTTCCTTTCCTTCTATCCTTTTTTCTTTTTTCCTTTCCTTTTTTCCTTCCCTTCTTTCCTTTCTCCTTTTTCCTTTCCTTTCCTTCTTTTTTCTTTTCGTTTCCCCCCTTTCCTTGCCTCATTTCCCTTCCAATCGCCTCTGCCCGGATTTCCAATTCCGCCACCCTACCCCTACCCATGGTTCCATCTCGTGGCCGAGCCTCCCGCCCCTGGCGCCCCAGCCTCACAAAGCGGCCTCCCATAAGGCCAGGCTTCCTCGGAAGTAAATTCTCCAGTTGATCCGAAGGAAGGCTCGGCTGCTCAGGTGGGTGGGCAAATGCCCCGAGGGATCTCCATCTTCAGCTGACTTCTTATTTCCTTAGGAAGGGTCCTGTTCTCCGCCTCCCCGTGCCTCCAATCACATGAATCAAAGGATTCTCAGTCACATTATTAGTATTATTAGTATTAGTATTATTAGTATTAATATTAGTATCATTACTTTTAGTATTATTAGTATTAATATTAGTATCATTACTTTTAGTATTATTAGTATTAGTATTAGTATCAGTATTACTTTTAGTATTATTACTTTTAGTATTATTAGTATTAGTATTAGTATCAGTATTACTTTTAGTATTATTACTTTTAGTATTATTAGTATTATTAATATTAGTATCATTACTTTTAGTATTATTAGTATTAGTATTAGTATCAGTATTACTTTTAGTATTATTACTTTTAGTATTATTAGTATTAGTATTAGTATCAGTATTACTTTTAGTATTATTACTTTTAGTATTATTAGTATTAATATTAGCATCATTACTTTTAGTATTATTAGTATTAGTATTAGAGTCAGTATTACTTTTAGTATTGTTACTTTTAGTATTATTAGTATTAGTATTAGTATCAGTATTACTTTTAGTATTATTACTTTTAGTATTATTAGTATTATTAATATTAGTATCATTACTTTTAGTATTATTAGTATTAGTATTAGTATCAGTATTACTTTTAGTATTATTACTTTTAGTATTATTAGTATTAGTATTAGTATCAGTATTACTTTTAGTATTATTACTTTTAGTATTATTAGTATTAATATTAGTATCATTACTTTTAATATTATTAGTATTAGTATTAGTATCAGTATTACTTTTAGTATTATTACTTTTAGTATTATTAGTATTAGTATTAGTATCAGTATTACTTTTAGTATTATTACTTTTAGTATTATTAGTATTATTAATATTAGTATCATTACTTGTAGTATTAGTATTAATATTATTTTCAGTATTACTTTTTGTATTATTAGTATTAGCATCAGTATTTTAGTATTATTACTTTTAGTATTATTAGTGTTATTAATATTAGTATCATTACTTGTAGCATTAGTATTAATATTAATTTCAGTATTACTTTTAGTATTATTAGTATTAGTATTATTACTTTTATTATTTTTAGTATTGTTAGCATAAGTATTATTAGCCAATGCTGATTTTAAAAAAAAATAGCAGAGTTTGGAATAAGGAGTCCCCAATGTTTGGAGTTGTTCCATTTCAACTTTATGTTCTCATAATAGTGTTCAAATATCTCCTCCTTCTGTTCCTTACAAAAAAAGAGAAAGTATCAGTGTTGGCAAATAATAAAAGGGCTGCTTTCTCTCTTATTGCCACCCCCATTGTTCATATAGGAACCCGTGTGTAGCAACTACAGTGATGCCTCTACTTAAGAACACCTCTACTTAAGAACTTTTCTAGAAAAGAACCAGGTGTTCAAGATTTTTTTGCCTCTACTTAAAAACCATTTTCTACTTAAGAACCCGAGCCTGGAAAAAATTCCCAGGAAATAGAAACATAGAAACATAGAAGTCTGACGGCAGAAAAAGACCTCATGGTCCATCTAGTCTGCCCTTATACTATTTTCTGTATTTTATCTTAGGATGGATATATGTTTATCCCAGGCATGTTTAAATTCAGTTACTGTGGATTTATCTACCACGTCTGCTGGAAGTTTGTTCCAAGGATCTACTACTCTTTCAGTAAAATAATATTTTCTCATGTTGCTTTTGATCTTTCCCCCAACTAACTTCAGATTGTGTCCCCTTGTTCTTGTGTTCACTTTCCTATTAAAAACACTTCCCTCCTGGACCTTATTTAACCCTTTAATATATTTAAATGTTTCGATCATGTCCCCCCTTTTCCTTCTGTCCTCCAGACTATACAGATTGAGTTCATTCAGTCTTTCCTGATACGTTTTATGCTTAAGACCTTCCACCATTCTTGTAGCCCGTCTTTGGACCCGTTCAATTTTGTCAATATCTTTTTGTAGGTGAGGTCTCCAGAACTGAACACATTTGAGAGCGGCACGAAGGCCCGGCCAGTTTCCTGCCATTCCCCCTTTAATCCCGGGCTTTTCTGGGCTGCCAGAGGAGCCTTTCGGGGATGCTCCCCCTGTTGCCCGCCTGGCCTGGGTTTCTCTCTCTGGCGCAGTGAATGGGAGGCAGCCTTGGGCCGGGAGTACGGGAGGTGTGTTCTCCTCCTTGCCGCCTCAGACTCCCTCTTTTTTTTTTAAGCTTTTAAAGTTTTGGATTTTTTTTATTCCCCTCACCTTCTTCCTTCGGCAGCGACTGTCCTCCTCCTCTTCTTCCTCCTCCTCCTCCCATCCAAATTCCGAGGTTTTTTTTTCTTTCCTAATGGGTTTGCACGCATTATTTGCTTTTACACTGATTCCTATGGGAAAAATTGCTTCTACTTACAAACTTTTCTCCTTAAGAACCTGGTCACAGAACGAATTAATAATAATTAATAATAATAATAATAATTTATTGGACTTGTATGCCGCCCCTCTCCGAAGACTCGGGGCGGCTCACAACAATAATAAAACAATATAGCAGTAAAACAAATCCAATATTAAAAAACATATATAAAACCCCAGCAATTAGAACCATACAGCACATACATACCAAACAAAAAATATAAAAGCCTGGGGGAGGATGTCTTAGTTCCCCCATGCCTGGTGATATAGGTGGGCCTTAATTAATTTGCGAAAGACAAGGAGGGTGGGGGCTGTTCTAATCTCTGGGGGGAGTTGATTCCAGAGGGCCGGGGCCACCACAGAGAAGGCTCTTCCCCTGGGGCCCGCCAAACGACATTGTTTGGTCGACGGGACCTGGAGAAGGCCAACTCTGTGGGACCTTATCGGCCGCTGGGATTCGTGCGGTAGAAGGCGGTTCTGGAGGTATTCTGGTCCAATGCCATGTAGGGCTTTAAAGGTCATTACCAACACTTTGAATTGTGACCGGAAACTGATCGGCAGCCAATGTAGGCCACGGAGTGTTGCAGAAACGTGGGCGAATCTAGTGAGCCCCACAATGGCTCTCACGGCCGCATTCCGTACGATCTGAAGTTTCCGAACACTTTTCAGAGGTAGCCCCATGTAGAGAGCGTTGCAGTAATCGAATTAAGTTCTTAAGTAGCGGTACCACTGTATTTGGGAGGGCTTCACCTGTTGAATTTCTGCTTGCTTTGTATTCACTAAGGGTAAGGGTGCCACAAGCCCAGCCTAGTCTCAAAAAGAAAAGAAAAGAAAAAGATTCCTGCCAGATGTGCCCGTGAGAAAGTCATGATCTCTTGCAAAGAACTTGGAGGTCTTTTAAGTTCATTCGGAACGATGTTTACAGTGGGTGGTGGCTACCCTTGTGCTAGTGAATCTTCTCTATTCGCTCTCTTCTTCATTTTGGCCTCAGTCTCTCTGGTCTATTCTTAATTACCGTTTGCAACACTGCCCAATGTTTAGATTGTATTTGGCATTTTTCATCCACCTACCGAGTCCTTCCCTTGGACCTGGGATAGGCAGATGTTGTGTTTGACGGTGTTAGGTGCACCAGTTGCGGCCCTATTTGGACCGGGACTCACTGCTCACAGTCACTCATGCCCTCATCACCTCGAAACTCGACTACTGTAATGCTCTCTACATGGGGCTACCTTTGAAAAGTGTTCGGAAACTTCAGATCGTGCAGAATACAGCTGCGAGAGCAATCATGGGCTTCTCCAAATATGCCCATGTCACACCAACAGTCCGCAGTCTGCATTGGTTGCCGATCAGTTTCCGGTCACAATTCAAAATGTTGGTTATGACCTATAAAGCCCTTCATGGCACCGGACAAGATTATCTCAGGGACCGCCTTCTGCTGCACGAATCCCAGCGACCGGTTAGGTCCCACAGAGTGGGTCTTCTCCGGGTCCCGTCAACTAAACAATGCCGCTTGCGGGACCCAGGGGAAGAGCCTTCTCTGTGGCGGCCCCGGCCCTCTGGAACCAACTCCCCCCAGAGATTAGATTTGCCCCCACCCTCCTTGCCTTTCGTAAGCTACTTAAAACCCCCCTCTTCCGCCAGGCATGGGGGAATTGAGATGCTCTTTCCCCCTAGGCCTTTACAATTTTATGTATGTCTGTATGTATGTTTGGTTTTTTATATTAATGGGTTTTTAATCATTTTTAGTATTTATTGGATTATTATTGTACATTGTTTTATTATTGCTGTTAGCTGCCCCGAGTCTCCGGAGAGGGGCGGCATACAAATCAAGTAAGTAAGTAAGTAAGTAAGTAAGTAAGTAAGTAAGTAAGTAAGTAAGTAAGTGCATTGTTCCAGGATGTAAGCTCATCCAAGTAAAGCTACCTTTTGCAATTGACCAATCGTGCTTTCGACAATTCCAGTCGTGTTCCAAGCAGTGCTCCAGATGTTTTCAGGTTGCACCTAAGGTACTTATTACTAGTGGTCCTATCTTTATAATGGACGGTTGCACAGTCTTTCCTAAGGGATAGGCAGATGTTTTGTTTAATGATGTTACAGGTACCGTGACAGGATATAAGCCTGTGATGGCGAACCTATGGCACAGGTGCCGCAGGTGTCACGTGAAGCCATATCTGCTGGCACGTGAGCTGTTGCCCTAGTTCAGCTCCAACATGCATGTGTGTGCCAGCCACCTGATTTTTGGTTCACTCAGAGGCTCAGGGAGGGCGCTTTGGGCTTCCATGGAGGATGGGGGAGGGCATTTTTACCCTCCCCCAGCTCTATCTAGGTAGATAGGTAGATAGGATGAAGGATGGATGGATGGATATAAATAGATAGAATGTAGATTTGTAGACAAAAGATAGATGGATAGATAAATAGATAGATAGATAGATAGATAGATAGATAGATAGATAGATAGATAGATAGATAGATGATTTAGAGAGAGAGAGAGAGATGATTTAGATAGAAAGATAGATAGATAGATAGAGAGATAGATAGATGATAGATAGATAGATAGAAAGATAGATAGAAAGATAGATAGATAGATAGATAGATAGATAGATAGATAGAAAGATAGATAGAAAGATAGATAGATAGATAGATAGATAGATAGATAGATAGATAGATAGATAGATAGATAGATAGATGATTTAGAGAGAGAGAGAGAGATGATTTAGATAGAAAGATAGATAGATAGATAGATAGAGAGATAGATAGATGATAGATAGATAGATAGATAGATAGATAGAAAGATAGATAGAAAGATAGATAGATAGAAAGATAGAAAGATAGATAGATAGATAGATGATAGATAGATAGATAGATGATTTAGAGAGAGAGAGAGAGATGATTTAGATAGAAAGATAGATAGATAGATGATAGATAGATAGATAGATAGATAGATAGATGATTTAGAGAGAGAGAGAGATGATTTAGATAGAAAGTAGATAGATGATTTAGAGAGAGAGAGAGAGAGAGATGATTTAGATAGAAAGATAGATAGATAGATAGATAGATAGATAGATAGATAGAAAAATAGATAGATAGATAGATAGATAGATGATTTAGATGAGAGAGAGAGAGAAAGAGAGAGAGAGATGATTTAGATAGAAGGAAAGAAAGATAGATAGATGATTTAGATAGAGAGAGAGAGAGAAAGAAAGAGAGAGAGAGATGATTTAGATAGATAGATAGATAGATAGATAGATAGATAGATTTAGATAGATTTAGATAGATATGGATGGATGGATAGATAGATAGAGAGAGAGATGATTTAGATAGATAGATAGATAGATAGATAGATAGATAGATAGATAGATAAATAGATAGATGATTTAGATAGAGATGGATGGATGGATAGCTAGCTAGATTGATAGATAGATAGATAGATAGATAGATAGATAGATAGATAGATAGATAGATGATTTAGATAGAGATGGATGGATAGAGAGAGAGAGAGAGAGAGATGATTTAGATAGATAGATAGATAGATAGATAGATAGATACATAGATACATAGATACATAGATACATAGATACATAGATACATAGATACATAGAGATAGATAGATAGATAAATAGATAGATACATACATACATACATACATACATACATACATACATAGAAACATAGAAACATAGAAGACTGATGGCAGAAAAAGACCTCATGGCCCATCGAGTCTGCCCTTATACTATTTTTTGTATTTTATCTTAGGATGGATATATGTTTATCCCAGGCATGTTTAAATTCAGTTACTGTGGAGAAAGAAATGATAAAGAGCACTCACTCATGTGTGATAGCATTCGCTGGCTGGGGAATTCTGGGAGTTGAAGTCCAAATATCTTCCAGTTGCCAAGGTTGGGAAACACTGTTTTACACCATTAGAAATAGTTCAATCCAGTTGAAAACCTAGAAGAAAGTACAGTATGCTTTCATCCAGTATGGATGAAAAATTTTGGTTATTCAATACATCTAGACGACTGGCACAAATTGTGGAAAGAAAATTATACATTAACACAATCAGTTCCTTATAAGGAAAATCCATGTAAGATGTTTTACCGATGGCACTTCGCTCCCGCTAGACTCACAAAACCTTATCCCAACATAGACCTCCTGCGTTGGAAATGTAAAAAGGAATATGGAATATATTATCATTTATGGTGGGCGTGCCCATGGGCATGAAATTATTGGATAAAAATTAAGACCTGGTTAAAGAGAATGGCACAATGTGATATAGAATTAAGACCAGAGACTTATTTATTAGGAATCATCAGAGGACAATACACCAAGCTGAAATACTATTTTATCATTCTTATTTATTTATTTATTTATTCATTCATTCATTCATTCATTCATTCATTCATTTATTTATTTATTTATGCTAACAACAATAATAAAAACAGCATGTAACAATCCAATACTAAAACAACTAAAAACCCCTTATTATAAAACCAAACATACATACAAACATACCATGCATAAAATTGTAAAGGCCTAGGGGGAAAAGATATCCCAGTTCCCCCATGCCTGGTGGCAGAGGTGGGTTTTAAGAAGCTTACAAAAGGCGAGGAGGGTGGGGGCAATTCTAATCTCTGGGGGGAGTTGGTTCCAGAGGGCCGGGGCCGCCACAGAGAAGGCTCTTCCCCTGGGTCCCGCCAAACAACATTGTTTAGTTGACAGGACCCGGAGAAGATCCGCTCTGTGGGACCTCACTGGTCGGTGGGATTCGTGCAGCAGAAGGCGGTCCCTGAGATAATCTGGTCTGGTGCCATGTAGGGCTTTATAGGTCATAACCAACATTTTGAATTGTGACCGGAAACTGATCGGCAACCAATGCAGACTGCGGAGTGTTGGTGTAACATGGGCATATTTGGGAAAGCCCATGATTGTTCTCGCAGCTGCATTCTGCACGATCTGAAGTTTCCGAACACTTTTCAAAGGTAGCCCCATGTAGAGAGCATTACAGTAGTCGAGCCTCGAGGTGATGAGGGCATGAGTGACTGTGAGCAGTGAGTCCCGGTCCAGATAGGGCTGCAACTGGTGCACCAGGCGAACCTGGGCAAACGCCCCCCTCGCCACAGCTGAAAGATGGTTCTCTAATGTGAGCTGTGGATCGAGGAGGACGCCCAAGTTGCGGACCCTCTCTGAAGGACAATAATCTCCCATCAGGTAACATGAAATGTCCAGACTTACATATGAATTACAAAACAAACAAGAGAGAGACTTCTTTACCATATGGGATAACCTTTATAAGTGGCTAAAAATCAGATGAGATAATATAAACAAATAAACTTATAGTGAAATAACTGACATATTGTGATTAACAAATTCAACATAACTATTTGCTGCTATTGCTGTCGGACAGAGAAGCATAGATAGATGTATTTTCTTCTTTTCGGATGGTCTGAAATGTAAATTATGAAAATAATGGTTGGCTACATAACCACCTTCTGTAAGTTTGTAATGTATAGTGGGGTTAATTGTATTGTGTTTTAATGGTTTTGTTTTGATATGTTTTCTTTTCGTTTAATATTTTTGCATTTGTTTCAATATACATATAAAAGAAATAGTTCAATCCGAATTCATTAGATCAATTCTCCAGATGTGCCTAGAGACAGGATTGACAAAAGTCGAAGCAAGAACGTGTATAGCGTCCATAAATTGCTGACCTTCTTTCCGCAAGGTCTTGTTCCATTAATTCTCCAAGACAAATTCTGTTCGTCACGGATCAAGGCAAATCAGCAAACCACGCAAAAACATTTTCACACGCACGGTGCCATGCGCTTCCATTGGCTGTCCTGTACGGCAAGTATAAAAGGATACCATTGATGAAAAGACTCTATCCCTGCGGCTCAGGAGAGGTGGAGATTCTTGGTCATATGCTTCTCAGATGTTCCTTTTATACAGAGATTAGGGGGGAAAAGATATTCTGCCAAAAAATACTAGGTATCCTGTCCGTTCCGACATTACCCATCTTCTGTGGCTGCTTAGGGATGAATGAGCTGGGGTGGCGCAGCAGGTAGAGTGCTGTACTGCAGGCCACTGAAGCTGACTGTAGATCTGTAGGTCAGCGGTTCAAATCTCATCACCAGCTCAAGGTTGACTCAGCCTTCCATCCTTCCGAGGTGGGTCAAATGAGGATCCGGATTGTGGGGGCCATAGGCTGGCTCTGTTCAAAAGTGCTATTGCTAACATGTTGTGAGCCGCCCTGAGTCTAAGGAGAAGGGCGGCATAGATAGATAGATAGATAGATAGATAGATAGATAGATAGATAGATAGATAGATAGATAGATAGATAGATAGATGTTTTTATATGTTGCAAGCGGCCCTGAGTCCTCGGAGCGGGATGGCATATAGACGCTATATAGAGCGCTGGTGAGACCCCATTTGGAAGACTGTGTTCAGTTCTGGAGACCTCACCTACAAAAAGATATTGACAAAATTGAACGGGTCCAAAGACGGGCTACAAGAATGGTGGAAGGTCTTAAGCATAAAACGTATCAGGGAAGACTTCATGAACTCAATCTGTATAGTCTGGAGGACAGAAGGAAAAGGGGGGACATGATCGAAACATTTAAATATGTTAAAGGGTTAAATAAGGTCCAGGAGGGAAGTGTTTTTAATAGGAAAGTGAACACAAGAACAAGGGGACACAATCTGAAGTTAGTTATGGGAAAGATCAAAAGCAACATGAGAAAATATTATTTTACTGAAAGAGTAGTAGATCCTTGGAACAAACGTCCAGCAGACGTGGTAGATAAATCCACAGTAACTGAATTTAAACATGCCCGGGATAAACATAGATCCATCCAAAGATAAAATACAGGAAATAATATAAGGGCAGACTAGATGGATCATGAGGTCTTTTTTCTGCCGTCACTCTTCTATGTTTCTATACAAATCCAATAAAAGAAAGAAATTCTTTGCAACAGCACTGGGGATTCATCGCAAACGCGTGTCTTCCCCACCATAGTTATATTATATAACAATTATGGCAAACCCTTTGCACTGCGTACCATATTTTTCGGAGCATAAGACGCATCTTAGTTTTTAGGGAGGAAAATACGGAAAAGAATCTGCTTACCAGGCATTCATCTGGCTAGCGCCCTTAGTCTGGTCAGTTTCAGCACATTATTTTATCCCCTGGTTAGGACTTTAAAAAAACCTTATTTGGCGAGAGTAACAATGAAAGAGCTTGCAAGCCGGTAAGAGCTGGGAATATTGTTAGAACCTGGTTAGGGCTGGAAAGAAACATTCTGAGCAAGTAGAGCAATGAAAAAAACCCTGCAGGGAGGGTGGTTTGTGTGCACATGCATTGGACCAGAATACCTACGGGACCGCCTTCTGCCGCACGAATCCCAGCGGCCAGGATTCCTGTCGACGAAACAATGTTCTTTGGTGGAGCCCAAGGGAAGAGCCTTCTCTGTGTTGGCCCCAACCCCCTGGAATCAACTCCCTAAGGAGATTCGAACTGCCCCCACCCTCCTCACCTTCCGCAAGACTCTTAAGTCCTATCTATGTCGTCAGGCATAGGGAAATTGTTATATCCCCTTTGGCTAGTAAGATTTATGTGTGGTTATGATTGGGTAGCGTTGATCGTTTTTAATAATAGTGGGTTTCTTAAATTTAGTTTTTAATTATTGGATTTGTACCATATTGTTTGTTGTGAGCCCCCCCGAGTCTCTTCGGAGAGGGGCGGCATACAAATCTAATAAACTATTATTATTATTATTATTATTATTATTATTATTATTATTATTATTATTATGTCAATACAACACAGCAAACGAGATCACTATGCTGGATTTCGTATTTCATCACCAGTCAGGCGCTTCCCAAGCACCTAAGATTAAGTGATGTAGCAGCGAATTATGTTTGCCGATCCCAGTAAAGCGGCCTTTTGCAATTGACAAAGGTAAAGGCTTCCCTTGTCCAGTTGTGTCTGAGTCTAGTGGTGGGTCCACATCTCTGGTTTTTAGCAGAGAGATCCAGCATTGTCTCAAGATGTTTCAGGCAGCATGATTTTATGCTGAAGTGCATGGAATGCTGTGACCATTCCCACCGAAGTGGTTTATCAGCTTGCATTTGTGAGCAGAGTAATCCTTGTTTACCAAGGTTGTGCACACAGAAAGTTTTAGATTGAGATTAGTTGTGATATACACAGATATACTAACTTGAATTAATGTTTATTTTGAGAAATAACATAGTCCTATAAACAGTCTAAAGTCATGCATATAATATGTCAGAATAACAATCCAGATGCAGTGATACCTCTACCTAAGAACACCCCCACTTAAGAATTTTTCTAGATAAGAACCAGGTGTTCAAGTTTTTTTTTTTTGCCTCTTTTTAAGAACCATTTTCTACTTAAAAACCCGAGCCCAGAAAAATTGCCCAGAAAATTTGAGAGCGGCATGAAGGCCCGGCCAGTTTCCTGCCATTCCCCCTTTCATCCCAGCCATCTTGGGCTTTTCTGGGCTGCCAGAGGAGCCTTTCGGTGGCGCTTAAGGAGGCTTTGGCAGCCCAGAGCAAACGAAGCATTTTCCTTTCTCTGGGCGCTTGGATGGAATAAACCTCTGCCAGCGCCCAGAGAAAAGAAACACTCCCTTCGCTCTGGGCAGCGACTGTCCTCCTCTTCTTCTTCTTCCTCCTCCCACCCAAATTCCGAGCTTTTATTTCATTCCTAATGGGTTTGCACACATTATTTGCTTTTACATTGATTCCTATGGGAAAAATGGCTTCTTCTTACAAACTTTTCTACTTAAGAACCTGGTTGTTGAACAAATTAAGTTCTTAAGTAGAGGCACCACTGTATTACCAAGTACATAGTCTTTCTTACCAGTTGTCTTTGTCATAATCAGATATCAAGTCTAAACACATTTTAGCTGATACACATAACTACAGTAAAGAGAGATTGCAGAGCAAACCTAACAGTGAGTAGCCATTAACAGTGAATAGCCAGAAAAAGAGAAACAGAGAGGAGAAATAAGCTATAAACTCTAGCTCCCTCTTGTGGCAGCATGCAGCACTTGCAGCCAATATATTGTCAACGCAACATTTATCAACAGAGTCCTAACTATTTACATGCTTTTGAACTGCTAGGTTGGCAGGAACTGGAGCAAGAATGGGAAGCTCGTCCCGTCATGTGATGCTTGGGTCCCAAACGGTTGACATCCCAGCAGGTGTATCCATTTATACGGTGGGAGTGGAGAGACTCTCTTCGTAAAATTGTATTCTTTCCAATGCAGGTCCTATTTAGGAGTCTCAGAAAAGGACTTCCATGGTTCAGTGGTTGGCTTCGTACCTGGCCTCTCTTCTCTCGAGCTGGACCTCAAAGGAAACCTCCACTGTCACTCCAGCTGGGCATCCAGCAATGGCCACAACACTGAGCAAAAGAGAGCTCGGCGGAAACTTTATCTTGCCTCCGCCATCTGCTTGGTCTTCATGACGGGGGAAATTGCAGGTAGGTGGCCAATGTTTGGAAGGCTCTGCGAGGTCCTTGGAGGCCACTCTTGGAGGCAAGCTGGTGGTTGGCATTTAGGGCAAAGGGATACAAATTGTTGGTGGAGATGACCTGGGTGAAGCTAGAGCAGTGATGGTTAACTTTTTCGGCAGTAAGTGCCGTGCTCCGGAAAAACTGAACTTCCGGGTTCTTGCGTGGATGCATGCCCGATGGTCAGCTGGCTGGTCCAGTTTGACAGTTGACAGTTAGGAAGGTTACAGCCAAGTCTAAAATAAACAAGACTTTGGTTACAGCACACCTGGTCTGTTATTGCAGTGTTTTCCAACCTTGGCAACTTGAAGATATCTGGACTTCAACTCCCAGAATTCCCTAGCCAGCATTCGCTGGCTGGGGAACTCTGGGAGTTGAAGTCCAGATATCTTCAAGTTGCCAAGGTTGCGAAACACTGTCTTATTTAATACATAACAGGCCACTACCACAGCTATCGGTGCACTGCGCATGCAGCTTTGAGTCTCTGGCGTGTGTGTGTGTGCGTCACAAACACATTCTGCGCATGCGCAGGAAGCAAAATCTCACAGGGGGGACGTGTGCATGTGAGATTTCAGCAATTTTTTTGCTTCCGCGCATGCATAGAAGCAAAAAAACCACGCAAATCTCATGTGCGTGTGCATCTCTTCACAATATTTTGTTCTCTGTGCATTCACAGAAGCACAGTCTCACTGGGTGCACACCAGAGACCCGAAGCTGCGTGCGTAGCTCCAGTTTTATTACCGGTGCAGCGTCGTCATCCATATCGGTAGAAACCTGACACTGGTGTGGTTGTGGTGGGCATGGCCAGGGACAGTGGCAACACTTGGTCTTCCGGCAACCTCCTGGAAGCAAAGACAGGCTGCGGGAGGGGGATGCATCCTTCACACACATACCCCGCACTCCGTTTTGGGCCTAGGACACTTCTCTGAAGCCTCCTGAGAAGTGAAAACGGGCCTAGGAAGCCTCCTTGAAGCCTCATGGGAGTGAAAGTGGGCTGTGCCCCCTCATGCCCCATTTTGGACCTAGGAAGCCTCCCTGAAGCCTCATGGGAGTGAAAGTGGGCTGTGCCCCCTCATGCCCCGTTTTGGGCCTAGGAGGCCTCCCTGAAGCCTCATGGGAGTGAAAGTGGGCTGTGCCCCCTCATGCCCCATTTTGGGCCTAGGAGGCCTCCCTGAAGCCTCATGGGAGTGAAAGTGGGCTGTGCCCCCTCATGCCCCGTTTTGGACCTAGGAAGCCTCCCTGAAGCCTCATAGGAGTGAAAGTGGACTGTGCCCCCTCATGCCCCATTTCGGGCCTAGGAAGCCTCCCTGCACTTACCTGGGAGCCGAAATGGAGCACCTGTGGACTCCTGAAAGGGGCAGGATGGGAAGGGAAGGGGTAGGCATCAATTTAATTACCAGTTCGCCCAAACCAGCTGAATCCCACCACTGATAAAGAGCCATCATTCCTTGCCACTGACTTAGTGGGTCCAACAGGCATTCCTGAGATTGTGTCCGTTAGGAGCGCATTGAGCAAGCATGCTGCTGTCTTTGAAATGGTCCACATATGTAGAAAACTAGCAGAGAGCAAGTTAGGCCAAGCTCTTAACCAGGGAGAAGAATCGGGGAACAGCCCATCACTCTCTTTTATTCTCTTCAGGAGGATATTTCGCACACAGCCTGGCCATTATGACCGACGCGGCCCACCTGTTGACCGATTTTGCTAGCATGATGATCAGCCTGTTCTCTCTCTGGATGGCGTCTCGGCAGCCTACCAAAACGATGAATTTTGGATGGTACAGAGCAGGTAATACGGACCATGAAAATGCATTAATGGCACGCTGTGTGAACCAGCACATCCCCTTAATATAATTTTGTAGAATTGCTGCCATGTCGCCGGGCATGGGGGAATTAAGACATCTCCCCCAGGCTTTCTTATATTTTATGTTTTGGTATGTATGTGTTGTATGGTTTTTAAATTGTTGGGGGTTTTTAATGTAATTTTATTATTAGATTTGTTCCATTGTTAGACTGTTTTTTATTATTGTTGTGAGCCGCCCCGAGTCTTCGGAGAGGGGCGGCATACAAATCTAATGAATTGAATTGAATTGAACAGTGAGCCCCAAACAGGGCTGAAATTCAATTTTTTTCTCTACCCGCATGAGCGCAGAAACATAATTCCAGCGGGCGACATTTCAGAACTATCGACAGTGCCGCTATCTGATGCCTGAAGGTGTTAATGGACAGGCCTAAGCCTACACCCCGTTTAGGAATCTAGGAATGACTATTATGGAAAGGTTTAAGGAGAGTGAGCCATCTTTGTGTACCTACAGATCGAGGAGTCTGTGCGCTCAGTGGATGGTCTTCTGGCTGACAGTGTGATGTTAGAGAAAGTCCTCTGGAGCCCTGTGTAGCTTTAGTGCCTTCCATCCCCTGTCCTATTGCTCTCCTATATCTCCTATACCTTTCTTCTATTCCTATATCTCTTCTTCTATTCTTTCATTGATATGTTCTATTACTATATCTTCTTTTCTATTCTTTCTTAGATATACAGTGTTCCCTCGATTTTCGCGGGTTCGAACTTCACGGAACGTCCATACCACGGTTTTTCAAAAATATTAATTAAAAAATACTTTGCGTTTTTCCCCCTATACCACGGTTTTTCCCACCCGATGACGTCATATGTCATTGCCAAACTTTCACCTGCCTTTAAAAAACATGTTTTTTAATAAACTTTAATAAATAAACATGGTGAGTAATAATCTAAATGGTTGCTAAGGGAATGGGAAATTGTAATTTAGGGGTTTAAAGTGTTAAGGGAAGGCTTGGGATACTGTTCATAGCCAAAAATAGTGTATTTACTTCCGCGTCTCGACTTCGCGGAAATTCGACTTTCGCGGGCGGTCTCGGAACGCATCCCCTGCGAAAATCGAGGGAACACTGTATTTTACAATGAGTATCTCCTCTATAACCTTCATCATGTATTTTACTATGTGTATATACCCACTAAAATACATTTTTACCTCATTGTGTATTGGACAAAATAAATAAATAAAAAATAAATAAAATTTGGCGTTCCGGCTACCAGCCGGGGTTAATGTGTTGTGTGAAGAGAACCTGTATTTTTTCTTGTGGCACCTGCTCAGCTTGCTGGGGTGGCATGTTGCCAGTCTTCAATTGACACGTTTTCTGATTACAGACAGTGACTTAGTTATTTGAGTTATTATTTGACTTCCGTTTGCCATTGTCTTTAGTTCCTTCTCTTCCCCTTGCTTGGAGCTTTCTCTACCTGATCTGTCCTCAGTGATCCAGCCAGTTCCTTACGTCTTTGCCTCTATTTTAATCACATGCACATACACACACAGTTTGCAGTGACTTACCGTATTTTTGGAGTATAAGACGCACCTTAGTTTTTGGGGAGGAAAAAGAATCTGCTTCCCAGGTATTCATCTGGCTAGCGTCCTTAGTCTGGTTCAGTTTCAGCACATTATTTTATGCCCTGGTTAGGGCTTTAAAAAAACTTTATTGAGAGAGTAACAGTGAAAGAGCTTGCAAGCCAGCAAGAGCTGGGAACATCATTAAAATTCCCTATTAGAGAGCTTAGGGGGGAAACTTGAAAAATAGACATATAGTCTAGAACCAGGATGGCGAACCTATCACCCTGTGCCAGAGGTAGTATGTGTCAAGGATTAGCTCATTGCTAGGTAATATTCCATTATGTTACCATACAAGGTAAAAGGAGCATGTTAAACAGTAAAGAATGCTGAGTCATAGGGTATAAACTGCAAGCTGATTGGGCCAGAGCATTATAAAATGCAAAGCAACTTCCTTCCTTCCTTCTTTCCTTCCTTCCTTCCCCTCTTTCCTTCTTTCCTTCCTTCCCCTCCTTCCTTCTTTCCTTCCTTCCTTCCCCTCTTTCCTTCCTTCCCTCCTTTCTTCCTTCCTTCCTTCCCCTCCTTCCTTCCTTCTTTCCTTCCTTCCTTCCCCTTTTTCCTTCCTCTCCTTCCTTCCTTCCTTCCCCTTTTTCCTTCCTTCCTTCCTTCTTTCCTTCCTTCCTTCCCCTTTTTCCTTCCTTCCCTTTTTTCTTCCTTCCTTCCTTCCCCTCCTTCCTTCCTTCTTTCCTTCCTTCCTTCCCCTTTTTCCTTCCTCTCCTTCCTTCCTTCCTTCCTTCCCCTTTTTCCTTCCTTCCTTCCCTCCTTTCTTCCTTCCCCTCCTTCCTTCTTTCCTTCCCCTTCTTCCTTCCTCTCCTTCTTTCCTTCCTTTTTTCCTTCCTTCCTTCCCCTCCTTCCTTCTTTCCTTCCCCTTCTTCCTTCCTCTCCTTCCTTCCTTCCTTCCTTCCTTCCATCCATGATAAAAAACATAGTAGTTGAAGACTCAAAGCTATCCTATACACTTTATTAATATTATTTGTTAAGCTTTGTCTTCATGTGAAAATTGAATCAATTGTGGTTTGGTTATTATAGCACAATTAGCTGCATAAAAGCTAAACCCAACCAAGATCACAATGGAAGCCATCTGCTCAAATATAGCGGAGCTGAAATGAATCAACGGCTCTGTAATGGCAGAATGAGCTGATTTGTTGAAAGGACATTTGTTGTTGTTGTTGTTGTTGTTAGTTGCAAAGTCGTGTCCAACCCATGGTGACCTCATGGACAACGTTTCTCCAGCCCTTCCTGTCCTCTACCATCCTCTAGAGTCCATTTAAGTTCATGCTCAACATCATCTTTCAGCTGTGGCGAGGAGGGCGTTTGCCCAGGTTCGCCTGGTGCACCAGTTGCGACCCTATCTGGACTGGGACTCATTGCTCACAGTCACTCATGCCCTCATCACCTCGAGCTTCGACTACTGCAACGTTCTCTACATGGGGCTACCTTTGAAGAGTGTTCGGAAACTTCAGATCGTGCAGAATGCGGCCATGGGAGCCATTGTGGGGCTTCCAAGATTCGCCCACGTTTCTTCAACACTCCGTGGCCTGCATTGGCTGCCGATCGGTTTCCAGTCACAATTCAAAGTGTTAGTCATGACCTTTAAAGCCCTACCAACATGGTATTCGTTTTATGTTTGGTATGAATGTGCTGTTTGGTTTTTTTAAGTAATGATAGGGTTTTATATGTTTTTTAACATTAGATTTGTTTTTATTACTGTTGTGAGCCACCCGAGTCTTCAAAGAGGGGCGGCATACAAATCTAATAAATATATAATAATAATGCTGAATGCTTCAGTGACTCCATCCATCCACCTCATTCTCTGTCGCCTCTTTCTTCTTATGCCCTAAATCGTCCCCAGCATTAGGCTCTTCTCCGTTGAGTCTTTCCTTCTCATTAGGTGGCCCAAGTATTTTGAGTTTCCTCTGCAGGATCTGGCCTTCTGAAGAGCCGTCAGGGTTGATCTCCTCTAGGACTGACCGGTTGGATCGCCTTGCAGCCCAAGGGACTCCCAGGAGTCTTCTCCAGCGCCAGAGTTCAAAGGCCTCCATTCTTTGCCGCTCAGTCTTCCTTATGGTCCAATTTTTTCTTTTAGAACATTTCGTTCACGAGTATTTGGCAGAGAGGCTCTCTATTAATTATACCTTGGGTGAGTGAGTCAGCCAGTGCAAACTTGGGAGTTTTCCCAACCTTTCTTTCCTAACCAAAGTTTTCTGACTTTTGCTGCAGAGATTTTGGGAGCCCTGCTGTCCGTTCTCTCAATCTGGGTGGTCACCGGCGTGCTGGTTTACCTAGCGGTGCAGAGGCTGGTTTCTGGCGACTACGAGATAGAAGGAGACGCCATGCTTATCACGTCCGGCTGTGCTGTGGCTGTAAATATCGTGTAAGTACGAAAGTTCAGATTATTTTTTGGACGACGTCCTAAAACACTGAAGAAAAAAACTCAAAAGAGTTTGCCAGCTGATGGACCTGGATCCTGGCCATACAGATAGTCATTTATTTATGATTTGATTTGATTTGATTTGATTTGATTTGATTTGATTTGTATGCCGGCCCTTTCCGTAGGCTCGGGGCGGCTCACAACACAATAAAACAGTTCATGACAAATCTAATAATTCACAATATAAAATATTTTTAAAAACCCATTATTAAACAGACATACACACAAGCATACCATACATAAATTATATAGGCCCAGGGGAGATATCTCAGTTCCCCCATGCCTGATGACAAAGGTGGGTTTTAAGGAGTTTACGAAAGGCAAAGAGGGTAGGGGCAGTTCTAATCTCTGGGGGGAGCTGGTTCCAGAGAGTTGGGGCCGCCACAGAGAAGGCTCTTCCCCTGGGGCCCGCCAACCGACATTGTTTAGTTGACGGGACCCGGAGAAGGCCCACTCTGTGGGACCTAATCGGTCGCTGGGATTCGTGCGGCAGAAGGCGGTCTCGGAGATATTCTGGTCCGATGCCATGAAGGGCTTTATAGGTCATAACCAACACTTTGAATTGTGACCGGAAATTGATCGGCAACCAATGCAGACTGCGGAGTATTGGTGTGACATGGGCATATTTAGGGAAGCCCATGACTGCTCTCACAGCTGCATTCTGCATGATCTGAAGTTTCCGAACACTCTTCAAAGGGAGCCCCATGTAGAGAGCGTTACAGTAGTCGAACCTCGAGGTGATGAGGGCATGAGTGACTGTGAACAATGAGTCCCGGTCCAGATAGGGCCGCAACTGGTGCACCAGGCGAACCTGGGCAAACGCCCCCCTCGCCACAGCTGAAAGAATTTATGACCACAATTGAGCCCGGCATTTCTATGGCTAAGCGAGACATTTGTTCAATGAGGTGTTTGCCCCATAACTTTTGTTAGCACCTGGTTAGGGCTGGAAAGAAACATTTTGAGCAAGTAAAGCAATTTTTTAAAAAATCCTACAAAGACAGGGTTTGGAAAATATTCTTTGCAGAAGGTAACAATGAAAAAGTTTGCAAGCCAGTAAAAGCTGCGAACATCATTAGCACCTGGTTAGGGCTGGAAAGAAACATTTGGAGCAAATTAGACCAATGGAAAAAGACCTGTAAAAACTTAGGGCTTGGAAAACATTCCTTGCAGCGAGTAACAATGAAAGAGCTTGCAAACTGGTAAGAGCTGGGAACATTGTTAGCACCTGGTTAGGGCTGGAAAGAAACATTTGGAATAAGTTAGACCAATGAGGAAAAAACTGCAAAGACTTAAGGCTTGGAAAACATTATTTGCAGTGAGTAACAATGAAAGAGCTTGCAAGCTGGTAAGAGCTGGGAACATTGTTAGCACCTGGTTAGGGTGGGAAAGAAACATTTGGAATAAGTTAGACCAATGGGGAAAAAACTGCAAAGACTTAAGGCTTGGAAAACATTATTTGCAGTGAGTAACAATGAAAGAGCTTGCAAGCTGGTAAGAGCTGGGAACATTGTTAGCACCTGGTTAGGGCGCGAAAGAAACATTAAAAGCAAATAGAGAATGAAAAAAACCCCTGCAAAGACTTAGGGCTTGGAAAACATTCTTCGCAGAGAGAAACAATGAAAGAGCCTGCAAACTGGTAAGAGCTGCGAACATCATTAGCTCCTGGTTAGGGCTGGAAAGAAACATTTGGAGCAAATTAGACCAAAGAAAAAAGACCTGTAAAAACTTAGGGCTTGGAAAACATTCTTTGCAGTGAGTAACAATGAAAGAGCTTGCAAGGTAAGAGCTTGGAAGATTGTTAGCAGCTAGTTAGGGCTGAAAAAATAAAAGCTGCATTCAGAGTGTAAGACGCACCCAAATTATCAGCCTCTATTAGGGAGAAAAAAGGTGTGTCTTATACTCTGAAAAATACGGTAGTTGGTTCTCTTTGACCTGTTTGGTATTTGAAAGGCTCTTGGTTCCATTCAGCTAAAATAATCGGGTCGGGGTAAAAGCATTGGCCAGAAACTCTACTGCAGGCACTTTTAGTCCACTTCGACCAAACTCCCTGTTTGTCCTGGTGGTTTTAAATCTCCTTTATTTTTGAAAGAAAAGAGGGAAGGTTGTTGTTGTTGTTGTTGTTGTTGTTGTTATTATTATTATTATTATGTCAATACAACACAGCAAACGAAATCACTATGCTGGATTTCGTATTTCATCACCAGTCGGGCGCTTCCCAAGCACCTAGGACTGTGTGATGTAGCCACGAATTATGTTTGCTGATCCCAGTAAAGCGGCCTTTTGCAATATACGGATGGAGATTTTGTCAATTCCGATGGTTTTCAAATGTCCGCTGAGATCCTTTGGCACTGCGCCCAGCGTGCCAAGGACCACTGGGACCACCTTCACGGGCTTATGCCAGAGTCGTTGCAGCTCGATTTTTAGATCTTCGTATTTCACTTATTTCTCTAGCTGCTTCTCCTCAATTCTGCTGTCTCCTGGGATTGCGATGTCGATGATCCATACTTTCTTTTTCTCCACAATCAAGATGTCTGGTGTGTTATGCTTCAAATTTGGGAAGTCGGAAGTCCCACAGTAGTTTTGCTTGCTCATTTTTGACCTCTTTTTCGGGCTTATGATCCCACCAGTTCTTTGCCACTGGTAAATGGTAGTTCCGGCACAAGTTCCAGTGGATCATCTGTGCCACAGCATCATGTCTATGCTTGTAGTCAGTCTGTGCGATCTTTTTGCAGCAGCTGAGTATGTTATTATTATTATTATTATTATTATTATTAATATTAATATTATCAATATTATTATTATTATTATTATTAATTAGATTTGTATGCTGCCCCTCTCCGAAGGTTACCACGCATGCATAGTAAAGCTTTGCCTAACACTGCTGTGTTTTTAGTGCCTGCAAAAATCATAAAGGATATGTATTGTATATTGGACAAAGAATAAATAAATAAAATAAATACATAAATAAAATAAGGTGGTTTTAACCCTGTGCATTGGTTAGAAGCCTGCATTTTCTGCAACGAAAGACAAACTGCCTGTCTCCACACAGCCCCGCCCCCACACACAAAGGGGCAGAAAGCAAGGAGGGAAAAAGCACATTAAGGGACTTGGATCAATTTCACCTCTTTGTGGTGCCAATCTGCATCTGAAATTTGGCTGCATCCCCAGCCAAAACCACAATATATTTTGTGGCATAGAATCTTTAATTATCGTAACTGGCAAAGAATTAAAAGTCCTCCCCCCCCATCACACATTTTACAGTAGGAATTTAGGGGTCGTGATTTCTGACAGTCTCAAAAGGGGTGAGCAGTGCAGTCAGGCGGTAGGGAAAGCAAGTAGGATGCTTGGCTGCATAGCTAGAGGTATAACAAGCAGGAAGAGGGAGATTGTGATCCCCTTATATAGAGCGCTGGTGAGACCACATTTGGAATACTGTGTTCAGTTCTGGAGACCTCACCTACAAAAAGATATTGACAAAATTGAACGGGTCCAAAGACGGGCTACAAGAATGGTGGAAGGTCTTAAGCATAAAACGTATCAGGAAAGACTTCATGAACTCAATCTGTAGAGTCTGGAGGACAGAAGGAAAAGGGGGGACATGATCGAAACATTTAAATATGTTAAAGGGTTAAATAAGGTCCAGGAGGGAAGTGTTTTTAATAGGAAAGTGAACCCAAGAACAAGGGGACACAATCTGAAGTTAGTTGGGGGAAAGATCAAAAGCAACATGAGAAAATATTATTTTACTGAGTAGTAGATCCTTGGAACAAACTTCCAGCAGACGTGGTTGATAAATCCACAGGAACTGAATTTAAACATGCCTGGGATAAACATATATCAATCCTAAGATAAAATACAGGAAATAGTATAAGGGCAGACTAGATGGATCATGAGGTCTTTTTCTGCCGTCAGACTTCTATGTTTCTATGTCCTAATTGGTGCTGGTCATTTTGTTAACAGGCAGGGGTGGGCAGCAGTCAGGCCAGGGTGGAACGCAGTGCACGCCCCTTACTAACCTCTTCGGAATCGGGAGAGGTCAACAATGGATAGTCTTAAGTATAAAGTTTGGGGGTTTGGTGATGATACTACAAAGTAGTGAGATCCATGCATTTACCATCCAGTTACTAAAATCATATTTCCTGCAGTCGAGTCTAGAACAGTTTACTTTGAGTTTGTATCTGTTGTGTGCTCGTGTATTGTTGTGGTTGAAGCCACAGTAATAGTTGAAGGAAGGACATTGTAGCAGATGATTTTTTGGGGGGAGGCAGTATAAAATTTTCTTTATTTTTCTCCCAACATACAACAAAAAACAACATGCAATAAAAAACACAGAATCAATGCCTGAAGTAATAATACATAATATTTCTTTTGTTACATAAAACATTCCAAAATACACTTTTTACTAAAGTAATTTGCTCTTCACTGCTAAATTAATTAAAGTTAACTACTCATCAAACATATATCCACGGAGAGGGGCAGCATACAAGTCCAAATAAATAAACAGACAAACAAACAAATAAATATCCTCTATTAAAGTGATTTTCTCTTCTCTGCTAAATTGACTAAAGTTAACTACTCATCCAACATGTATCCTCTACAAATAACGATACCATAAAATCTATTCCCTGGAGATGATTTTATGGGCTATGCTTAGGTCGGGTTTACACAACCTTACATTTTTTTTCATAATTTATTCCATATAAATTCATTCCTCTATTATTTATTTTAATCTTTATATGTTTATCTATTAATACGTTTGCCCAGGTGCACCAGTTGCGGCCCTACCTGGACCGGGAGTCACTGCTCACAGTCCCTCATGCCCTCATCACCTTGAGGTTCGACTACTGTAATGCTCTCTACTTGGGGCTACCTCTGAAGAGTGTTCGGAAACTTCAGATCGTGCAGAATGCAGCTGCGAGAGCAATCATGGGCTTCCCTAGGTATCCCCATGTTACACCAACACTCTGCAGTCTGCATTGGTTGCTGATCAGTTTCCGGTCACAATTCAAAGTGTTGGTAATGACATATAAAGCCCTTAATGGCATTGGAGAAGAGTACCTACGAGACCGCCTTATGCCGCTCGAATCCCAGCGACCGGTTAGGTCCCAAAGAATTGGCCTTCTCCAGGCCCCGTCGACAAAGCAATGCCATCTGGCGGGACCCAGGGGAAGAGCCTTCTCTGTGGTGGCCCCGGCCCTCTGGAATCACCTCCCCCCGGATATTAGGACTGCCCCCACCCTCCTTGCCTTTTGCAAATTTTTGAAAACTCATCTATGTCGCCAGGCATGGAGGATTTGATATATCCTCAGCTGCCTTGACTTTATGTATGGTATGTTTGGGTTTATTTATTTATTTATTTATTCATTTGTCCAATACACAAATACATAGGAAGAAAAATAGACATGTGATAATATAAAAGAGGGTGAAAGTGAACTTAGAGGAGAGGATATATGAAAGGAAGAGAATATATATGATAAGTGAGAGAAAGGAAAGACAATTGGACAGGGGACGAAAGGCACACCAGTGCACTTATGACTGTTTTTAATAGGGGGCTTTTAAAACTGTTTTTAACATTGGATTTGTATATGATGTTTTACTTGTTGTGAGCCACTCCGAATCCTCGGAGAGAGGCGGCATACAAAATTAATTTAATAATAATAATAATAATAATAATAATAATAATAATAGTAATAATACACTTCTAATTTAAAAGTTTCTTTTGCACAACTGGTTCTTGATTAATCTCTTTCTATAGAATGGGCATTATCTTACACCAATCAGGACACGGTCATAGCCATCACAATCACAGTCACAAGGAGGGGACACAAAATACTAGCGTGCGAGCTGCATTTATCCACGTCGTTGGAGACCTTGTGCAAAGCATTGGCGTTTTGGTGGCTGCCATCATAATCTACTTCAAGGTAAGAACTCCAACAGAAAGATGGTCATTCTTTCAATCATCGAAAGGTCCCCAACGATGTTATGGGACCACCAGGTTCTAGCTTGTATTGTAAACTTGTAATCACAAGTTTAAAGCAAGAAACGGAAGCAAACTACCATGTTTCCCCAAAAATAAGACCCTGCCTTATATTTTTTTGAACCCTGAAATAAAGATTTAAAAAATTGAGACATCTCCCCCAGGCCTATATAGTTTTATGTAGGGTATGCTTGTGTTGTATGTTCTTTTAAATAGTGGGTTTTTAGATTGTTTTATTATTGTTGTGAGCTGCCCCGAGTCTGCGGAGAGGGGCGGCATACAAATCTAATAAATAAATTAAATAAATAAATAGATAGAAGGGGGGTTTGCTTCTATTTTTCTGTGGATAAAGGAAGTACAGTGGTACCTCGGTTCTCGACCACAATTCGTTCCAGAAGTGTGGTCGAGAACCTATTTGGTCGAGTACCGAATTTATTTATCCCATAGGAAATAATGGAAATGGATTTAATTGGTTCCCAGCCCCTGTTTTCTCGCTGGGAACCAATTAAATCTATTTTCTTTATTTCCTATGGGATAAAAAATCTGAGGAGCTCTATAAGCGCTCCAAGCTGCAGGAAGGGTGGGGGCGGCTGCAATCCCGGCAGCTTCGGGGGGCTCCTTTCCTCAGTGCTTCGTCTTGTTACCTGTAGGCAGCTGCACCAACTTTCTCCTTCCTGGCGGCGGCAACGGCGGTGGCTTCCCTTCGAGTAGTAACAGCGCCGGGAACGTCACATAATGAAGGGAAGCTGCTGGAGCGGCGGCAGCTGCTGAGACGGCTCTGGCGGCTTCCCTTCATCACATGATGTTCCCGGCGCTATTGCTTCTCGAAGGGAAGCCGCCGCCGTTGCCGCCGCCGGGAAGGAGAAAGTTGGCGCAGCTGCCTACCGGTAACAAGACAAAGCACTGAGGAGAGGAGCCCCCCGAAGCTGCCGGGATTGCAGCCGCCCCCGGCGGTAACATTTCAGATAATGAACAAAATTTTCTGTGGCTGTTCGGTATCCGAATTTTTGTTCGGATACCGAAGGAAATTTTTGCTGAAAATTTTGTTCGGTATCTGAAATGTACGACAACCAAGGCATTCGAGAACCGAGGTACCACTGTATTCTTGATTTTTTTTTCACTTGGGCTTGTCTGTGTTGGCTACCTTTGCATTAAATTAGAGGCTCGTGCAGAGAGCCGGCAGAACAGGTAAGAACGGTGCCATTAGACATCAGCTGTGACTCTCTGATGAAATAAGTGCCAGGTAGATCCCAGCGGCCGATAAGGTCCCACAGAGTGGGCCTTCTCCGGGTCCCGTCGACCAAACAATGTCGTTTGGCGGGCCCCAGGGGAAGAGCCTTCTCTGTGGCGGCCCCGGCCCTCTGGAATCAACTCCCCCCAGAGATTAGAACAGCCCCCACCCTCCTTGTCTTTCGCAAATTACTCAAGACCCACCTTTGTCACCAGGCATGGAGGAGTTAGGATATTCCTTCCCCCTAGTTATGTATGGTATGTTTGTGTGTATGTTTGGTTTTTATAATAAGGGTTTTTAGTTGTTTTATTAAATTGGATTGTTACATGTTGTTTTTTATCATTGTTGTTAGCCGCCCCGAGTCTGCGGAGAGGGGCGGCATACAAATCCAATTAATAATAATAATAATAATAATAATAATAATAATAATATTAATAATAGATCCTAAAAAGGGATTCAGCCCTTCAACAAAGAGAGGACTCACAGATTATTTTCTTCTCTTTCTAGCCAGAATATAAATACGTGGATCCTATCTGCACCTTTGTGTTTTCCACCCTGGTCCTTGGAACAACATTGAACATCCTCCGAGATGTTATCCGTGTGCTGATGGAAGGTCATTTCCTAGGGCTGGGAGATGGGATTGAGAGTGCGACAGGCCTGGGGACACCAATCATCAGCCCCTGCCTATGGATGAATGTCTGTTGAATGGAAAGTATGTTGGCGGATTGGAATGACTGTTTTTGAATTAAATTGGGGACTTAGGCTGGTTGTTTGTATCTATTATTGGATTTTAGAATTGTATTGTTTTTACATTGTTAGAAAAATCTCCAGGAGACCAAGAGTATAAAAGGAAAAAAATACTTTATTAACAACAAAATGAAGAGAAAAAAATAGACCCATTTGCATACAGGGACCCGAAGAGGTCACGGGAAGGCACCTGTCTATCTCTGGGGGTGATTTGCTCATAATAGGGCAGAGCATTTATAGGTTCCTTGATGTCTTATCCACGCCTCTTCCTTATGTCCATATTTAGAGTTGTTTATCACCAATACTTTTACTTCATGTTCTCCTTGTTATCCTTTGGGGCACTTTTTGACATTTCATCCTTAATTGATATTTATCTTCTTGTTTATCTATTAAAAGTCATTTGCCCCATTTTTTGGCATCGGAAGAAACATGTTTATCTAAAAGTTTTTCTGTCCGACACTGACATCACTTTCCCCTCTCAGAGTTACCATTATAAGCCTGTTATTGAAAACAAAAGTTTCTTTTACCAAAATATGCTACAGAATTCTCTAAATTGACATATAGGTCCCTAATTTTTCTTACAAACATGTTGTAAACCGCTCTGAGTCCTCGGAGAGGAGCGGGATACAAATCCAATAAAAGGAACAAATAAATAAATTTTGAAGACTACAGGCCCAACGTTGCATTGGAAGATAGAGTAGGAGTAATAAAAGCATGACAAAACCAGAGTGGATCTTAAATGGGAATACAGTGATACCTCGTCTTACAAACGCCTCGTCATACAAACTTTTTGAGATACAAACCTGGGGTTTAAGATTTTTTTGCCTCTTCTTACAAACTATTTTCACCTTACAAACCCAAGCTGCCGCCACTGGGATGTCCCGCCTCCAGACTTCTGTTGCCAGCAAAGCACCCGTTTTTGCGCTGCTGGGATTCCCCTGAGGCTCCCCTCCATGGGAAACCCCACCTCCAGACTTCAGTGTTTTTGTGATGCTGCAGGGTAATCGCAGTAGGGGAATCCCAGCAGCGCAAAAACAGACACTTTGCTGGCAACGGAAGTCCGGAGGTGGGGTTTCCCAGCGAAGGGAGCATCAGTGAAATCGCAGCATCGCAAAAACACCGAAGTCCTCAAAATCCCACCTCCGGACCTCCGTGTTTTTGCGATGCTGCGGTTTCATTAGGCTCCCCTTGCTGGGAAACCCCACCTCTGGACTTCCATTGCTAGCGAAGCGCTCATTTTTGTGATGCTGGGATTCCCCTGCAGCATTGCAAAACCACAGAAGTCTGGAGGTGGGGTTTCCCATGGAGGGGAGCCTCAGGGGAATCCCAGCAGCGCAAAAACAGGCGCTTCGGCTGGCAAAAGGGGTGAATTTTGGGCTTGCAGGCATTAATCGCTTTTCCATTGATTCCTATGGGAAACATTGTTTCGTCTTACAAACTTTTCACCTTAAGAACCTCGTCCCGGAACCAATTAAGTTTGTAAGACAAGGTATCACTGTATTTGTAGCTCAGGGTTGATGGCTCCCTGCTGTTTTGTGAGCTTGCTTGTTTTGTTGTAGACGTTTCATTACTCAAACTAGGTTACAGCATCAGCACTGATGAAGGTATGTAGTTTGGGTAATGAAGCGTCTGAAGAAAAAAGCCAAGCTCAGAGAACATCAAGGATCCTCCAGACTGGATCTTTCCCGATCCACCCATTTGGAACAGCTTGCTAATTAGAAGAGCTGAGTTCTAGAAAGGGAAACTATCCTATTTTCGGAGTATAAGACCCACCTTCCCCCCACACACACACTAAAAAAGGTGAAAACTTGGGTGTGTCTTATACATTGTAGCTCGCCCAGCCACCCCCACCCTTTGGCTTCTGCCCCCCAGCAATTTGCCTCCTGGCAGCAAACAGCGTAGAACCTGGTTAGCATAAACGACTGATTTATCGGCCTCCCGACCATCAGTTTATTCAGGTTGCATGCAGGTGGCAATCGGTTATGGCAATCCCTGCAGCCTGAAACTATTATTATTATTATTATTATTATTATTATTATTATTATTATTATTATTTTAATTAATTGGACTTTTATGCCACCGTTCTCTGAGGACTTACAACATATAATAAAACAATGGAAAAGGTATCTATCTTTGAAAAGTGTTCGGAAACTTCAGATCGTGCAGAATGCGGCCGCGAAAGCCATCGTGGGGCTTCCCAGATTCGCCCACGTTTCTACAACACTCCGTAGCCTGCACTGGCTGCCGATCAGTTTCCGGTCACAATTCAAAGTGTAGGTAATGACCTTTAAAGCCCTACATGGCAGTGGACCAGAATACCTCCGGAACCGCCTTCTACTGCACGAATCCCAGCGGCCGATAAGGTCCCACAGAGTTGGCCTTCTCCGAGTCCCGTCGACCAAACAATGTTGTTTGGCGGGCTCCGGGGCAAGAGCCTTCTCTGTGGCGGGCACGGCCCTCTGGAATCAACTCCCCCCAGAGATTAGAACGGCCCCCACCCTCCTTGTCTTTCGTAAATTACTCAAGACCCACCTATATCGCCAGGCATTAAGGAACTGAGACAGCTCCCCCAGGCTTTTATATTTTATGTTTTTGGTATGTATGTGTTGCATGGATTTTTAATTGTTGGGGTTTTATATATTGTTCTCTTTTAATATTAGATTTGTTGCAATGTTATATTGTCTTTGATTATTGTTGTGAGCCGACCTGAGTCTTCGGAGAGGGGCGGCATACAAATCTAATTAATAATAATAATAATAACAATAATAATAATAATTATTATTATCATCATCATCATCACGGAAAGACCCTTGCAGATTTTTGTTTATCAATCAAAAGTACAGTGGTACCTCTACTTAAGAACTACGGTGCGTCTTATACTTCGGAAAAAATATGGTATTATTAAGTTGAAAACTTCAAAAAGAAATTGAAAAGCCATCCCACCCATGTAAATTGCAAGGATGTTATTTTAATGTGACAAGGCTGTTAGCACACCCCAGGAATTCATGTTCAGACACGGCTATGCCCAATTTACAGTACAACTTAAGATTGCAATTTGAGCCTAAATTTTTTGTTGCTAAGCAACCCATACTATTACATGAATTTCGTCCCTTTTTTATGACTTTCCTTTACGACATTTAATTGAGTGAATCACTGCGGTTATTCAGTTAGGGAAGACGGCTGATAAAAGATCACACGGCCCTCAGACACTGCAACTGTCATAAATATGAATTGGTTGCCAAGCATCTGAAATTTATTTTTCAGAAAAAAGTTTTTTATATTTTTCCCCCCACCAATCACATATGCAGTAGAAAATACCATCAATTGAATTGGGTATTCATAATCTGTCCAGTGCTACCTCCTGTACGTTTGACATCTAGATAAAGAATAATTATTCAAATTTCTTATATGCATTTAAAAAGCTATTAACTAATTTGGTTTCTTTTAGCTGCTTCTTTTCTTATTTATTTATTTATTGGATTTGTATGCCGCCCCTCTCCGGAGACTCAGAGAGGCTAACAGCAATAATAAAACAGTGTACAATAGTATTCTAATACTAAAAACGAATAAAAACCCATTAATATAAAAACCAGACATACATACATACATACATACATACCATGCATAAAATTGTAAAGGCCTAGGGGGAAGGAGGATCTCAATTCCCCCATGCCTGATGGCAGAGGTGGGTTTTAAGTAGCTTACGAAAGGCAAGGAGGGTGAGGGCAATTCTAATCTTTGGGGGGAGTTGGTTCCAGAGGGCCGGGGCTGCCACAGAGAAGGCTCTTCCCCTGGGGCCCGCCAACCAACATTGTTTAATTGACGGGACCTGGAGAAGGCCAACTCTGTGGGACCTAATCGGTTGCTGGGATTTGTGCAGCAGAAGGCGGTCTCGGAGATATTCTGGTCCGATGCCATGAAGGGCTTTATAGGTCATAACCAACACTTTGAATTGTGACCGGAAATTGATCGGCAACCAATGCAGACTGCGGAGTGTTGGTGTAATATGGGCATATCTAGGTAAGCCCATGAGTGCTCTCGCAGCTGCATTCTGCACGATCTGAAGTTTCCGAACACTTTTCAAAGGTAGCCCCATGTAGAGAGCGTTACAGTAGTCGAACCTCGAGGTAATGAGGGCATGAGTGACTGTGAGCAGTGACTCCCGGTCCAAATAGGGTCACAACTGGTGCACTAGGTGAACCTGGGCAAACGTCCCCCTCGCCACAGCTGAAAGATGTTTCTCTAATGTAAGCTGTAGATTGAGGAGGATGCCCAAGTTGCGGACCCTCTCCGAGGGGCTCAATAATTCCCCCTCCAGGGTGATGGACGGATAGATGGGATTGTCCTTGGGAGGCAAAACCCACAGCCACCCCGTCTTATCAGGGTTGAGTTTGAGTCTATTGACACCCATCCAGGCCCCAACAGCCTCCAGACACCGGCACATCACTTCCCCTGCTTCGTTGATTGGACATTTCTTATATGCATTTAAAAAGCTATTAACTAATTCGGTTTCTTTTAGCTGCTTCTTTTCTTATTACACCTGATCATTTAGGCCGCCGTTCTTCAATCTCCTCAATATATCCTTAATGTCAACTTAATACATATTTCTTACTTTTATTGTCATCGCCCTTTAAAAAAGAAAAGAAAGAAACCAGAATTCCCAATCATAACGACTAAGCCTTAAATTTTATCTGTTACAGGGATCTAACATATATCAATTCAAAAGGGGAGAAAAAATCCAAATAATTTATCCTAAATGTCCCAATTAGCCCGATTAATAATAATTCCTTTTAGTAAGTAGATAAATAAAAAATAAAAAAAAATAAAAAAAGAAGAAGGGAAGAAAAAGAAAAGAAAAAAAATTAAAAAGAGGAAAAAGAAGAAAAAACATCTGAATTTTGATCACATGATCTTGGGGGCGGGGGATGTTGCAAAAGTCATTAAATGTGAAAAACGGTCATAAGTCACAGTTTTCAGTGCCATGGTCACTTTGAACAGTCACTAAATGAACTGTTGTTAATCAAGGATTACCTGTGTATAATCCACCTATGAAACAGCATGTAAAGTTATAATATACTGTAATTTTTAATGCCACACTGTGGGCGTGGCTTATTTTGTGGGTGTGGCTTGATGGGCATGTGGCCTGGTAGGAGTGGCTTGCCGTCCATGTGACCAGGTGGGAGTGGCTTGACAATCATGTGACCAGGGTGGCTTAAAGGTCATGTGACTGGGTGGGAGTGGCTTACCGGCCAAGATAAATTTTCAAATAGATGCTTGGACTGTTTTTCAGTGGATTAAGTCACATCATTTGAATAGCCACAAAAAGGACAAATGATGATAAACAGCATTATTTGTGGAGGAGAACAGGGACATTTTAAGTTTTTGTACTGAACCCACAAGTTCAGTATGTTTCTGCAACACTCCGCGGCCTGCACTGGCTGCCGATCGGTTTCGGGTCACAATTCAAAGTGTTGGTAATGACCTTTAAAGCCCTTCATGACATTGGACCAGAATACCTCCGGGACTGCCTTCTACCCCACAAATCCCAGTAGCCGATAAGGTCCCACAGAGTTGGCCTTCTCCGGGTCCCGTCGACCAAACAATGTCGTTTGGCGGGCCCCAGGGGAAGAGGCTTCTCTGTGGCGGCCCAGCTCTCTGGAATCAACTCCCCCCGGAGATTAGAATGGCCCCCACCCTCCTTGTCTTTCGCCAATTACTCAAGACCCACCTATATCACCAGGCATGGGGGAACTAAGACATCTCCCCCAGGCTTTCTTATATTTTATGTTTGGTATTTATGTGTTGTATGGTTTTTAATTGTTGGGGTTTTTTAATGTAATTTTATTGTTAGATTTGTTTCATTATTATTCTGTTTTTTATTGCTGTTGTGAGCCACCCCGAGTCTTCAGAGAGGGGCGGCATACAAATCTAATTAATAATAATAATAATAATAATAATAATAATAATAATAATAATAAAAAATTAGGAAAGCAGCTCAATTTTTTTTAATTGCTATAAAGGTTCAGTTCTAGATAATGATTAAAATGATTGAAGCGTTTGTGGGTGAAAACGTGCAATTTATTCATTCATTCATTCATTCATTCATTCATTAATTTATTAGATTTGTATGCCGCCCCTTTCCGTAGACTCGGGGCAGCTCACAACACAATAAAAACAGTTCATGACAAATCTAATAATTTACAATTTAAAATATTTTTTTAAAAACCCATTATTAAGCAGACATACATCCAAGCATACCATACATAAATTGTATAGGCCCGGGGGAGATATCTCAGTTCCCCCATCCCTGACGACAAAGGTGGGTTTTAAGGAGTTTATGAAAGGCAAGGAGGGTGGGGGCAGTTCTAATCTCTAGGGGGGGCTGGTTCCAGAGAGTCGGGGCCGCCACAGAGAAGGCTCTTCCCCTGGGCCCCGCCAACCGACATTGTTTAATTATTTCCTACTTTAAAAGTAATTAAGGATCGTACTAAGGTGCTAGAGAAGGAAGGACAATTAAAAAACTATTAGGTATTCAATAAATAGTGCAATAAACTCACTGCCCCCCACTTCATCTCCTCCTGTGGAGGCAGCCGCCCATCACTGGTTATAATATACTGTACTTTAGCCTCTCTATTTAAAAGTCACTTTGAAGGAAAAAAATGCCTGATATAAATTGCTAACTCAGCTGAGGGAGGTCGTGTCCACCTTCTGCTTCAGATGGCAAGATTCAACTTTTGGAGAACATAAGATTAAATTCACGCCCGAAACAGCTGCCGAGAGCTTCGTCATTTAAGCCTACAGGATAGATAGGAAGTTCCAGGTGGGAGAGGGATGTAGAAATCGCCAAATCCTTTTTGCATTCTCTTGTTTTGACTCCTTTCTTCCGTTTCCTCCTCCGTGTCTTGCAGGGACTCCAAAGAGCATAGACTTCAACGACGTGAAGACCATTCTACTCTCCATAAGTGGAGTGAAAGCCATTCATAGCCTCCACATCTGGGCTCTAACAGTGTCACAGCCCGTGCTGTCAGTCCACATAGCAATTAGTAAGTCGTGCAATTGTGAGTCAGGTGCACCATTCTGGAACAAGGATAAAACAGCCAGACACTCGGCGTAGCTATGGGTCAGTGTTTCTCAGCTCTAGGAACTTGGGAAAATGTGCGGACTTCAACTCCTAAAATTCCTCTAGCCAGCATGCTATACTGCAGGCCACTGAAGCTGACTGTAGATCTGAAGGTCAGCGGTTCAAATCTCATCACCGGCTCAAGGTTGACTCAGCCTTCCATCCTTCCGAGGTGGGTCAAATGAGGACCCGGATTGTGGGGGCAATAGCCTAGCTCTGTTAAAAAAAAAAGTGCTATTGCTAACATGTTGTAAGCCGCCCTGAGTCTAAGGAGAAGACCGGCATAAAAATCTAATGAATGAATGAATGAATGAATGAATGAATGAATGAATGCTAAACTCCACATCTCTTCAACTTTATTTTGTTTTATTTATTTATTTATTTATTTATTTATTTATTTATTAGTTTTGTATGCCGCCCCTCTCCTTAGACTCAGGGCGGCTTTATTTTATTTATTTATTTATTTATTTATTTATTTATTTATTAGATTTGTATGCCGCCCCTCTCCATAGACTCGGGGCGGCTTTATTTTATTTAATTTATTTATTTATTTATTTCATTCAATTTTTATGCCGCCCGTCTCCTTAAACTCAGGGCGGACTACAATATATTAGCAATAGCACTTTTTAACAGCCTATGGCCCCCACAATCCGGGTCCTCATTTGACCCACCTCGGAAGGATGGAAGGCTGAGTCAACCTTGAGCCGGTGGTGAGATTTGAACCACTGACCTACAGACCTACAGTCAGCTTCAGTGGCCTGCAGTACAGCACTCTACCTGCTGCGCCACCCCGGCACAGCAGGTAGCTGTTGAGTTATTGAGTCATGCCCACTTTGATGACCTTCTGTGCCTGCACAGTAAGCAAAATTTTGCACGCGCGAAAGAGATTTTTTGCATGCGCGGAAGCCAAAAATATTGCCAGAACCTCTCGCGCCCATCCCATTATGAGATTTGGCTTCCTGCACGTGCTCAGGAGCAATATCTCACTCAGGCCCGTGCATGCGTACGCAGCTCCTGCGCACCGGTAGCGGCAGAAGAAGCAGCCCCTGCCTGCATAAGACCTAAATTTGACCAAATAATTTTTGAAGCACACCCAGACTAAATTAGAAGCATCATTTTTCCCATTCTTGAGTGCTGGCTTTTAAAAGAGGGTGGGGATTTCAGTGTCCCCCCCCCATCTCCAATACAGTGATACCTCGTCTTACAAACGCCTCGTCATACACACTTTTTGAGATACAAACCCGGGGTTTAAGATTTTTTTGCCTCTTCTTACAAACTATTTTCACCTTACAAACCTGCCGCCGCCGCTAGGATGCCCCGCCTCTGGACTTCCGTTGCCAGCGAAGCACTGCTGGGATTCCCCTGAGGCTCCCCTCCATGGGAAACCCCATCTCCGGACTTCCGTGTTTTTGTGATGCTGCAGGGGAATCCCAGCAGCGCCAAAACGGGCGCTTCACTGGCAACGGAAGTCCAGAGGTGGGGTTTCCCAGTGAGGGGAACCTCAGTGAAATCGCAGCATCACAAAAACACAGAGGTCCGGAGGTGGGGTTTCGAGGACTTTGGTGTTTTTGTGATGCTGCGATTTCATTGATGCTCCCTTCGCTGGGAAACCCCACCTCCGGACTTCTATTGCCAGCGAAGCGCTCGTTTTTTCACTGTTGGGATTCCCCTGAGGCTCCCCTCCATGGGAAACCCCATCTCCGGACTTCCTTGTTTTTGTGATGCTGCAGGGGAATCCCAGCAGGGGAATCCCAGCAGCGCCAAAACGGGCGCTTCACTGGCAACGGAAGTCCAGAGGTGGGGTTTCCCAGTGAGGGGAACCTCAGTGAAATCGCAGCATCACAAAAACACAGAGGTCCGGAGGTGGGGTTTCGAGGACTTTGGTGTTTTTGTGATGCTGCGATTTCATTGATGCTCCCTTCGCTGGGAAACCCCACCTCCGGATTTCTGTTGCCAGCGAAGCGCTCGTTTTTACGATGTTGGGATTCCCCTGCAGCATCACAAGAACACGGAAGTCCAGAGGTGGGGTTTCCCATGGAGGGGAACCTCAGGGGAATCCCAGCAGCGCAAAAACGGGTGCTTCAGCTGGCAAAGGGGTGAGTTTTGGGCTTGCACGCATTAATTGCTTTTCTATTGATTCCTATGGGAAACGTTTTTTCGTCTTACAAACTTTTCACCTTAAGAACCTCGTCCCGGAACCAATTAAGTTTGTAAGACAAGGCATCACTGTACTGGTCCTTTAGTTTTTGTCCTTTCTGTCCCAGACGAAGGTGCTGATGCCCAGACCGTCTTGAAAGAAGCCAGCTGCCAACTGCAAAAAGCCTTTGATTTCCACACCACAACAATCCAGATAGAAAACTATTCGGAGGACATGAAGGATTGCGAAAAATGCCAGAGCCCCACAGACTGATCTGCTGTCGGCAAGTAAGATGAATGTCCAGCCATGATAAAGCTGCTACCTCAAAAGTATCCGAAGTGAAGCCTGATTTACTGACTCCTGGTGGCTAAACTCTTCTTCTGGAATCATCTGATTAGAAGTGCAAGTCTTACGTTTGTTTGAAATGAAGCCGAAAACATTATTTTCCTTCCTTCCTTCCTTCCATCTCTCTCTCTCTCTCTCTTTCCATTATCTATCTATCTATCTATCTCTATCTTCAGTCTGTTTTTCTGTCTGCCTCTCTATCCATCATCTATCTGTTGATCAATCGATCTCTCTCTCTCTCTCTCTCTCTCTCTATCTATCTATCTATCTATTTATCTTTCATCCGTCTGTCTGTCTATCCATCATCTATCTATCTATCTATCTATCTATTTATCTATCTTCAGTCTGTTTGTCTGTCTGCCTCTCTATCCATCATCTATCTGTTGATCAATCGATATCTATCTATCTATCTATCTATCTATCTATCTATCTATTTATCTATCATCCGTCTGTCTGTCTATCCATCATCTATCTATCTATCTCTATCTATCTATCTCTCTTTCTCTATCTATCTCTCTCTCTCTATCTATCATCTATCTATCTATCTTCCGTCTGCCTCTCTATCCATCATCTATCTATCTATCTATCTTCCGTCTGTCTGTCTGTTTGCCTCTCTATCCATCATCTATCTATCTATCTTCCGTCTGTCTGTCTGTTTTCCTCTCTATCCATCATCTATCTATCTGTTGATCAATCTATCTATCCATCATCTATCTATCTAATCTATCTATCTATCTATCTATCTATCTATCCTATCTACCTACCTGTTCTGCTGGGCTCTCTGATAGGAGCCTCCCGAAAATTCAAGGGTACAAATTTCAGACACACACACACACGTTTGAAAATTCAAAACAATGTTCTTTATCACAAAATTCAAAATAAACTGAGCACTCTTTTTGTATTGCAAAGAGCACTCATCCCAAAACAACCGGGTAGTCTGTACAATTTCCCTTAAGCAGTCATTAAGTACTTAGCTAGCAGCTGTGAAGAAACTTCACACTCCTTCTTCTTCCAACGAAGTGAAACACACACAACACACACGTTGCTCTGCTTTGTTTTCCAAGGCGTGAAAAAGCAACAAAGTCCAGACAACACAGGATTCCTGACGAACTCCGATCAGATATTCTTCCACAACGGCCAAACCCACATGCTGCTATTTATAGCAGCAGCCCTAATTACTGGAGCCCCACCCAAACGCAGGTGGCCTCCCTTATTTCCTGTAATATGTTCTTACTTTGTCTCTTCTACGCATAATTCTGTGCTTGCGTGGGTTCAAAACATCTGAATCAATGGAAGATAAGGGAGATTGACTGCCTGGGCTGTGTGCCAAGCCCTCCTCTTCCAAGTCACTCCCACCTTCTTCTTCATGGTCCATCTAGTCTGCCCTTATACTATTTTCTGTATTTTATCTTAGGATGGATATATGTTCATCCCAGGCATGTTTAAACACAGCAACTGAATTTAAACATGCCTGGGATGAACATATATCCATCCTAAGATAAAATACAGAAAATAGTATAAGGGCAGACTAGATGGACCATGAGGTCTTTTTCTGCCGTCAGACTTCTATGTTTCTATGTTTCATCCGAGGAAACTAAACTCTGATCTGATTCTATCGGCAATAACACAGGCCTGTGACATGTTGAATTTTCCCCTGCATCCACCTCCCCATTCCTCGGGGCAGGAGCTGGGCCAGAGCCAACAACAACACTACCTAGTGGTATCTATCATCTTCCTTCCTTCCTTCCTTCCTTCCTTCCTTCCTTCCTTCCTATTTTATAATAACAAAATGGCAGGAATTTTCTGTCTTATTTATTTATGCAGTTGTGGTGTCTGCTTTCTGCATCGTTCCATATAAGACTTCTTAGAGCACCTCTCAAGTTTTAATTTCTCCCAATAAGCACAACTATTTATATTCAACATTTTTAGAGGTCTCATTGGCGTTCTAGAACCGGAACAATGCTATGCTAGGATCATTTTAAAATTTAGATGCCCACAAATACACCACCTGTCTGTATTATCTTAGCTTTGTCCATCCCTTTGTGATTTTAGGATAAATGCATTTGGTTTAAAGAGTTGCAGATGAATGCTGAATCGTACATTATCTGAATGCTTCCTTCTCTCACAAGCCTATTTGATACTAACCCAGGAACTATAGCAGTTAATTTTGTACATGGTTTTTATTGGAACTTTTGAAAAAGAAGAAAAAAGGAAAGAAAAGAAAGCAAAGAGAGAAAGCAAAATGTTCAAGAAAACACAGTTAAGAAAAATAAAGAGAAAAGATACAAGGAAGTGGTTTCCAATTCTCTTCGTAGCAGGTACTATAAATATATTTCAGCCTTTCTCTCTAAATATATTTAAATAATGCTCTGCATTCTATAATCTCCCCTGCCTAATCATCAAAGTCATAAATCACACGTTCAGTTCTTTTATTTTTATATTAAAAAATCCATAACAGGTTTCCAATCACCGGGAAATGTAAATAGTGTCTTTTCTCTAATAAAACAAGTTAATTTGTCTCTCTTAGCAGTTTTGTCAAATATCACCAAACATTCATCCATGTTCAATAGTGTGGAATATTTCTTTCAGTGTGCATATTATGGTCTCAACTCAATAATCATATATTGCAACAATTCAGCTCTTGAAATATTGAACATGCAAGAGAATTGTGGGAGCTAACATTTAAAAAGAAATGTAAAAGCTCTGGACATTTGTAGGCGATTTGGTGTTAATTTAAAAAGATCCACTAGAGCAGTAGTTCCCAACCTTTCTAATGCCGCGACCCCTTAATACAGTTCCTCATGTTGGGGTGAACCCCAACCATAAGTCTAGTGCCAATTCTCCCAACAGAACTTCATTTTCTTTGATAATAATCTCTCAGTTGTTGCTGCCTATGCATCGCTCTCCGCATGCGTGGCTGTATCATTAACTCTTGTTCTGAATCCAAGGAGGAGCTAGATAATTGATCTCCTTCTGAGCTGTCTGCCACACTCTCCTCCTCCCTGTCACTCATGTCTTCTTGGTCAGAGGAGCCTTCACCAACAGATACCACCGGGGGCAAAACAGGCCTGCAGCATGTGGATGTCTCCCCCACATCCACAGTCCTTGGGGCAGGAGCTGGGCCAGAGCTAGCCACAACACACCATGGGAAATTTGTCTTTTCTAAAGGTCTTAGGCGACACCTGTGATCCCCGTCATAAGTCGGGGACTACCTGTATAGAGGGCTGAAGATATTTTTCACTGAAGAGTAAACTACTGTTTTATACAAATGTGTCTTCATTCGTTTATCTGATTCATTAAATTGCCACAGTAGATTCTGAAATCTAATCTAGTCCTCCTGAGTTACTCTGCTTATGTATATCCGGACAAAAATATAATCAGGCATGTTGGAAATGCAAAAAAGAGCAGGGCGTACCCTCTTTCATTTATGGTGGATGTGTCCCGAAGCGAAAAAATATTGAAGGAAAATTTACTAATGGTTACAGGAAATGACCAACACTGTAATTGAATTCACGCCTGAACTTTTTTATAAAAAGTATTCTAAAAAAAAAACCCACCCCAAAAACATTAAATACTTAATGTTACACATAGGGACAGCGGCCAGAATTGTTTACGTGCAATGATGGAAAGATCCTTAGATGCCCTTGGAGAAGGAGGTTATTAAAAGAAATTAGAATTGCACAGAAATGGATGAGCTAACGATGGAGCTGAACGCCCAAAAAGACTCCGACGATTATAATACTTGGACCAAATGTTATAAATGGATACAAAAAAGAAAGACAAAAAATCAGTAGGGAATTGTTATGGTAAAAAGAAAAGAATATAAAGAATAATTGTGTATAAAATGTATAACCGTGTAATGTATTATTATGAATGTAAATACAGTGGTACCTCTACTTAAGAACACCTCTACTTAAGAATTTTTCTATATAAGTACCTCTTCTTAAGAACCATTTTCTACTTAACACCCCAAGCCCAGAAAAATTTCCCAGGAAATTTGAGAGCGGCACGAAGGCTCAGCCAGTTTCCTGCCATTTCCCCTTTAATCCCGGCCATCTCGGACTTTTCTGGGCTGCCAGAGGAGCCTTTCGGTGGCGCTTAAGGAGGCTTTGGCAGTCCAGAGCAAACGAAGCATTTTCCTTTCTCTGGGTGCTTGGAGAGGGAATAAACCTCTGCCAGCACCCAGAGAAAAGAAACGCTCTTTTCGCTCTGGGCAGTGACTGTCCTCCTCCTCTTCTTCCTCCTCCTCCTCCCATCCAAATTCTGAGCTTTTATTTCTTTCCTAATGGGTTTGCACGCATTATTTGCTTTTACATTGATTCCCTTGGATTGCTCCCTCTAACTACTGATGAAAGTTGAAACCCTAATTCGAATCCTGAAACCAACCACTAGAGGGCGATAGACATTTATATATAACTTGAGTTATGGACTTGCTTGATTTCCTGTTGCAAGTAAGACAAGGAAAATGAATTAAATTGGGGTAAGGATCTCCTTTTTGTATCCATCTGCTATTGAATAAACCTTTCCATTGTTTCGTTCTTCTTTTGGCATTTCCATTTTTACTTCTGTTTCACGCTCCTAAGACGTGAACAAAAATATGTTGAAGAGCCTTCTCTGTGGCAGCCCCGGCCCTCTGGAACCAACTCCCCCCAGAGATTAGAATTGCCCCCACCCTCCTTGCGTTTTGTAAACTCCTTAAAACCCACCTCTGTCATCAAGCATGGGGGAATTGAAACATCTCCCCCTGCCTATGTAATCCTAGTGCATATGATTGTATGTATGTTTTTTATATTGGGGTTCCTTGCTTTTAGATTTTTAAATGTATAATTGTTATCTTAGATTTTAATTATTAGATTTGTCAGTACAGTATATATTGTTTTTGTCACTGTTGTCAGCCACCCCGAGTCTGCAGAGAGGGGCAGCATACAAATCTAATAAATAATAATAATGATGATGATGATGATGATGATGATGATGATGATGTTGCTTTAATTACTGCTGTTGTGTTTTGAACCTAGTAATGCTAAAAAGCTTTCACCTACCTTATATCAAGAATTCCTTAGACCAGTGTTTCCCAACCTTGGCAACTTGAAGATATTTGGACTTCAACTCCCAGAATTCTGGCTGTGGAATTCTGGGAGTTGAAGTCCAGATATCTTCAAGTTGCCAAGGTTGGGAAACACTGCCTTAGAACAGTGGTTCTCAACCTTTCTAATGCCAAGACCCCTTAAAACAGTTCCTCATGTTGTGGTGACCTCCAACCATAAGTCTAGCGCCAATTCTCCCAACAAAGCTTTAAGCTGATTGGCAGGAAGGTCAGAGGGACACCCCCATTGTAAACGCCTGATTGGTCTGATTGTAAAAATACGTTCCAAGGTGCCAGAATAGAAGCTTTAGTTAGAAACATAGAAGATTGACGGCAGAAAAAGACCTCATCGTCCATCTAGTCTGCCCTTATACCATTTCCTGTATTTTATCTTACAATGGATCTATGTTTATCCCAGGCAGGTTTACATTCAGTTCCTTTGGATTTACCAGCACACAAAAGGTCAAAGTCAGTAAAGCAGTCAGGAAACACAACGATCAGATAATCCTCCACAATGGCCAAACCCACAGGCTGCTCTTTATAGCAGCCTCACTAATGACCACAGCCCCACCCAACCACAGGTGGCCTCATTTTCTTTGATAATAATCTCTCAGTTGTTGTTGCCTATGCATCCCTCTCTGCATGCGTGGCTGTATCATTAACTCTTGTTCTGAATCCAAGGAGGAGCTAGATAATTGATCTCCTTCTGAGCTGTCTGCCACGCTCTCCTCCTCCCTGTCACTCATGTCTTCTTGGTCAGAGGAGCCTTCATCAGCAGATTCCACTGGGGGCAAAACAGGCCTGCAGCATGTGGATGTCTCCCCCACATCCACAGTCCTTGGGGCAGGAGCTGGGACAGAGCTAACCACAACAGCAGCCCACCTCTGGTGTTATGTATTATCTGCTACCCTGTTTCATTAGTATGTTTACTCAGGGATTAATTTAATAATTATATGGATTTCAGAAGAAATACAGTTTTGCCCACTATTCCCAATGCTGATAGTATTAGCAATAACTTCCAAATTCAAGTTCTTAATCTCTTATGTTGACTTTCCCCCATTCTGGTCATCTCCAGAGGCCCAAACTGTAAGAGCTATTATCTCCAGTCAGCACATCTGTATAGTCATAACAACTAGTTCTGAATGTCATGTTAAGCTATGATCCTGTGATTTGTTGCGGCTTCTTTTCAAATGTGCAAACCATTCAATGGTGGTTGTAGTGTGGTTTCTGGTCTTGGGACAATATAGCAGCCCACCAACTAAACTGCTGGTCAATTCCCATCACAAAAAGAAAAATGCTAAGACATTGACAAACTCTGATTTATCAAAGAACTGCAACCCAACAGGACCGACACAGACTTCAGGGGATAATCAGAACTGCAGAAAAAGCAATTGCTGCCAACCTGCCTTCCATTGAGGACCTGTATACTGCACGAGTCAAAAAGAGGGCGGGGAAAATATTTACTGACCCCTCGCATCCTGGACACAAATTGTTTCAACTCCTACTCTCAAAACGTCGCTACAGAGCACTGCACACCAAGACAACTAGACACAAGAACAGGTTTTTTTCTGAACGCCATCACTCTACTAAACAAATAATTCCCTCAACACTGTCAGACTTTCTACTAAATCTGCACTTCTATTCTACTAGTTTTTCTCATCATTCCTATCACCCATTTCCTCCCATGTTGACTGTATGACTGTAACTTGTTGCTTGTATCCTAAGATTTTTATTAATATTTCTTCTTCATTGCTTATTTGACCTCTATGACAATCATTGTCATACCACATGATTCTTGATAAATGTATATTTTATTTTATGTACGCTGAGAGCATATGCACCAAGACAAATTCCTTGTGTATCCAATCACACTTGGCCAATAAAAATTCTATTCTATTCTATTCTAAAAAAGAAGTAAACCATCTCCCTGCAAAGCCAAGTTTCTAAACACAATTGACAAACCACAGTGAGTAGGTTCATGCAAAACCAAATTCCAGAGTTGGGTGTAACTGGGTGGCACCGAAATTGAAACAAACACATTCAAACCAAGCACTTTACAGTTTATGGAAATAAAAATGAAGACGATTGAAGGTGAGAAAACAACGATAGAATGGGGAGAAGTCATAGAAACATAGAAACATAGAAGACTGATGGCAGAAAAAGACCTCATGGTCCATCTAGTCTGCCCTTATACTATTTCCTGTATTTTATCTTAGGATGGATAGATTTTTATCCCAGGCATGTTTAAATTCAGTTACTGTGGATTTACCAACCACGTCTGCTGGAAGTTTGTTCCAAGCATCTACTACTCTTCAGTAAAATAATATTTTCTCACGTTGCTTTTGATCTTTCTCCCAACTAACTTCAGATTGTGTCCCCTTGTTCTTGTGTTCACTTTCCTAAGTCATCGCAATGGTAGTGAAAATTGAGCCAAGGGAGCATTTCCGCATCTCAGGTGAGCACATATGTCCGAGTGGGATTTTGCTTCTGTGCATGCGCAGGAGGCAACATTTTGTTAGGGGATTCGCGTGCGTGCAAAATGTTAGCAACGTTTTGCTTCTGTGGACTTGCAGAAGCAAAAAAAAAAAGTTGAAATCTCTCGTGCATGTCCCCTTACAAGATTTTGCATCCTGCCCATGCACAGAAGCAAAATCTTGTGACGGGACACGGGCGTGTGCACCAGAGATGTGGCACTGCATGTGTAGTGCACCGGTAGTGTTGTGGTTGGCTCTGAGCCAGCTCCTGCTCTGAGGAATGTGGGGGTTGGTTTGGGAAAATCCTCACGTTATCAGAGACTGGTTTTGCTGCCAACAGCTTCAGACAGCGAGGACTCTTTGTCAAGGGCAGATTCTGGGAGTGAAGCAGGATCAGATGATGGGGTAGTTACAGGCAGCTCATTAGCTAATGACCCCATTAGTGAATTATCATTAGATTCAGAGGAAGATGGATTCATAGATGCTCGCAGGTACAGGTTTATGACATAGAAACATAGAAGACTGACGGCAGAAAAAGACCTCATGGTCCATCTACTCTGCCCTTATACTATTTCCTATATTTTATCTTACAATGGATATATGTTTATCCCGGGCATGTTTAAATTCAGTTACTGTGGATTTACCAACCACGTCTGCTGGAAGTTTGTTCCAAGGATCTACTACTCTTTCAGTGAAATAATATTTTCTCACGTTGCTTTTGATCTTTCCCCCAACTAACTTCAGATTGTGCCCCCTTGTTCTTGTGTTCACTTTCCTATTAAAAACACTTCCCTCCTGGACCTTATTTAAGCCTTTAACATATTTAAATGTTTCGATCATGTCCCCCCTTTTCCTTCTGTCCTCCAGACTATACAGGTTGAGTTCATGAAGTCTTTCCTGATACGTTTTATGCTTAAGACCTTCCACCATTCTTGTAGCCTGTCTTTGGACCCGAAGAAGGGAACAACTGTGCAAATATTATAGAAAATAAGGGAGAACACCTGTGGCTGAGGCAATTAGGCTAATGAGGCTGCTGATAAATTGCCAGCGTTGTTGCCTCTCGGTGTGGGAGATTAACCATTTGGTGAGAGACAAGTGCTGTTTGATTTTGAACTGCTTCAGGATTTACCAGGACTTTTTGACTATATCACAGTGAAGTACAGCTTGAGGACTCTTGAGGGGGGGTGACTGTGACGCCTTCACAGCTGCCTTTATCTGCTCTGCTTTTGTTTTTGCTGTTCACAGCATTCCAGGCTTGTGGTTTGGTGGAAGAGCACGTTTGGCTGATTTAAAGTGTGTGTGTACAATATTTTTCTTTTGATAAACTGACTCTTTGCTTACTTTACAACAGAGTGTGTGTTTGAATTTACACTTCAGACTTAATTGGGGCTCCTAACGTGAAGCCAGGCATAACAAGTAGTGGGAGCAGCAACCCCCACCTGCGCACCACTATCTTTTTTTCTGAATTTTTGCAAATTTGAATGGCTTCTCCTCATTCTCCGCTTTGAAAAAAGGCCTCCCACTCCACACCCTACTCCCGGGTTAATACTAACCTTTATTTCTTCACTTGAAGCACAGCTGATCAACTCCTCAGCTGTGTTTTGGGATGAATCCACCTTCTGAGCATGCACAGAAGTGAAATTGCACGAGGGGATGCGCCCATGTGAGGGGGGTGAGCGACCGCACATGAAACATTGTGATGTGAACCAGTGGCGAAGGTAAGTAGAACCCAACTCTGGACTAGATGCATTTGCTGCCCATATCCGAGAGTCTACGTTGCTGATAAATACAGGGGGTGGACAAAAAAATGGAAACACCGTGCAGCTCTTCCGTGGAATCTAGATTTGTGAAGCTCCCTTCGAACAGTTTTTGTGGAAACTGGGTTCTGTACGTGTCTATTGAGCTCTGCAGTGATTTTAGGAGCTGCGGTCTTGCGATCCGCTCTAACAATTCGCTTCAGAGTCCGACGGTCTCTCTCAGACAACTCCGACTTTCGACCAGACCTGTGCTTGGCTGAGGACGTTTTCCCTTCTCTTTCAAAAGCAGTCATGACTTTTAAGATTACCTATTGAAATGCCAAACATTCGGGCACTTTCTGTTACACTAGCGCCTGCCATTCGAGCATCAACAATTTGGCCTCTTTGAAAGTCTGAGAGGTCTGCCATTTCTAGAAGGTTATAACCAATTTCCTTAAATTTCTTTTTTTTTTTAAGGTAGTTTAAGAAAACATATCAAATAACAGAATTTTTTTAAAAAAAACATTAAAATATGTCAAGTTTTGATTGATTTGAACATGTTCAAACATTATGATGCCAAAAAGTCAAGTGTTTCCATTTCTTTGTCCACCCCCTGTAGTAACAGTACAAAAACGATTAATTTTCATGGATGATTGCAGGGATGAACTTGGTTCTCTTTTCATTCCAATCTAATTTAAGGGTTCGAAGTATAAATTGAGATAATTCTGAATTCTGCCCAAGATCCTTCGGTGGGGATGGAGGAAAATGGGCAAGGTATCAAGGAAAGGAAACCTTTTAAACTTGGTTTGATTATCCAATTTTATTTTAATATTTAAGAACCGTATGATTTATGATGAAAGTTGTACCACGTCCAGGAGCCAAGGACAATTTTCAAATCTGGAAAAGTAAGAAAAACCCCAAATAAGAGGCTATTATTAAGAAAAATCACATGAGTAAGCAGAAGGGGTAAATTGGTGGCCTTTTTAAGAGAGCCACAAAAATACTGAAAGCCTTCAAGAAGCTGAGAAGCCAGGGATTAAATTTTTGACTATGCAGTTAGATGCAGGATCTTAAGAAATTAAATTTTATTTATTTATTTATTTATCATTTATTTATTTAGTCCAATACATAATACACATTGAAGAGAATAGATATGTAGTAATATAACTAAAGAAACGAATAGAAGAAAAGATATAAAAGTATAGGTGAACAAATTTGAAAGGAAGAAAAGATAAATGAGATAAGGAGAGACAATTGGACAGGGGACGGAAGGCACATTGGTGCACTTATGCACGCCCCTTACTGACCTCTAAGGAACCTGGAGAGGTCAATCGTGGATAGTCTAAGGGGAAAATGTTGGGGGTTAGGGGTTGACACTACTGAGTCTGGTAATGAGTTCCATGCTTCGACAACTCAGTTGCTGAAGTCATATTTTTTACAGTCAAGTTTGGAGCGGTTAATATTAAGTTTGAATCTGTTGCGTGCTCTTGTGTTGTTGCGGTTGAAGCTGAAGTAGTCATTGACAGGTAGAATGTTGCAGCATATGCTCTTGTGGGCAATACTTAGATCGTGTTTTAGGCGCCGTAGTTCTAAGCTTTCAAGACCAAGGATTGATAGTCTGATTTTGTAGGGTATTCTGTTTCGAGGGGAGGAGTGAATGATATTGTGAGATAGTGCTGTTGCATTAAAAGGTCTTATGCGCTTTTAAACTCCTTTAAAACGATTATTTTAAAATATAGATTGGTATTCAGTTTGCTCAAATTATCATGTGCAGTTTAAGCTGGTAATTTCCCATCTGTCTGAGCCTGTAAGGTCCTGGAAAAGATAAGTCCGTTCAATTTCGAGATACAGTAATAGATATTGGCTTATATTTTGCCAAAAGAAATTATGAAGTTGACAATGTGATGTTTTAGAAGCAGGAATATGCCTGCAAATATCGTTGTTTGGCCTCTCTCGTCTTTCCTGACCCAATAGATTCCATGTTATATATTTTTCTCCCCTAAATAATATTTATTGAAACATAATAATGAGGAAACTGATGTGCCACAAAGCTAAACATCAGCCATTGACATTGTTTTTATTTCTTCTACGACTTTGTCAACAACGAACTCAAAGACTCTAGACCTATTCCACCTCTCGTTGGACTCAATAACAAAGAATACCATGACGATCCATCCAAAGCTAACCTCTTCAACTCTTTCTTTGGCTCTGTCTTCGTTAATAGTAATGGTTCATCCCCCATCTTCACAAATCGCACCTCAAACTCTCTCAACAACCTAACCCAAGTAGACTTCACTATAGACCGTGTTGAAAAAGCAAACATACACACAAACATACCATGCATAACTTGTAGTAGCCTAGGGGGAAAGGATAACTTAACTCCCCCATGCCTGGCGACAAAGGTGGGTCTTAAGTAATTTGCGAAAGACAAGGAGGGTGGGGGCCGTTCTAATCTCTGGGGGGGAGTTGGTTCCAGAGGGCCGGGGCCGCCACAGAGAAGGCTCTTCCCCTGGGGCCCGCCAAACGACATTGTTTGGTCGACAGGACCCGGAGAAGGCCAACTCTGTGGGACCTCATCGGCCGCTGGGATTCGTGCGGTAGAAGGCAGTTCCGGATGTATTCTGGCCCAATGCCATGCAGGGCTTTAAAGGTCATTACCAACACTGCCATAATGTACATTTCTCCAATTCTTTGCTATTTCTATGGGTCAGACACACATGCACAGAAATACACAGCAAACAGTGTATATCATCTTTGCTGTTTTCTGGAAGGCAAATTGCTGGGAGGCAGAAGCCTTTTTTCTTTGTTTTCCTCCTCCAAAACTAAGGTGCGTCTTATACTCTGAAAAATACGGTACATGTGAATCTGTTTTCTGGAGGGAAAAAAAATAGAAAATAACGTTGTTTTCTGCAAAACTTTATTGATACTGGTAAAACCCAATAAAGACTGAACATTCATCTGGCACCACCCCTGGCTACCAGTGACAATTCCCACTGTTTTAGTATCCAAAGTTCAAAGGGCGTCGATGCAGTGAACCCAGCCCAAAATCCGGCAATAGCGCCAACGGCCTAGAGCAGGAGTCTCCAACCTTGGCCGCTTTAAGACTTGTGGACTTCAACTCCCAGAGTTCAGGGAGTTGAAGTCCACAAGTCTTACAATGGTCAAGGCTGGAGACCCCTGGCCTAGAATAAGCGGTGAGTCCAGCAAGGCTGGTGTCTTCTTCTCCAAGCGAGCAGCGGTGGGCTTTTTTCCCAGAGAGCAGCAGTGGACTTCGTGGCTAGAATTAGTCCCTCTCCAGTTGCCGGTACTTTTTCCGTAGCACAGAGACCTGGTCTTTGAAAAGCACCGGGTCCAAGCGGAACTGCGAATGCACCAAAGGCATGTAGCCAAACCAGACGGCAAAGTGATTGACGCACTCCTGGCGTTGAGCGAAATGTAGGCTGCTGTTGGATGGGGGTCCACTTCTCAGGAGCTTCGGAAACGGAGAGAAGGCAAGGAAGAGAGACCGAGCATCGTTATTAGGGTAGACTTTTTAAAAAATCCCATTTGAATTACAGTGTTCCCTCGATTTCCGCGGGGGATGCGTTCCGAGACCGCCCGCGAAAGTCGAATTTCCGCGAAGTAGAGATGCGGAAGTAAATACACCATTTTTGGCTATGGACAGTATCACAAGCCTTCCCTTAACACTTTAAACCCCTAAATTACCATTTCCCATTCCCTTAACAACCATTCACTCGCCATTATTACTGGTACTCACCATTGAATAAGACATTTAGTGATCCTGATATATATAAACATAATTATTAACAAAAAAAAATTGTGTTATTTATTTGCAAAAAAAATTAGTTTGGCGATGACATATGATGTCATCGGGTGGGAAAACCCGTGGTATAGGAAAAGAACCGCGAAGTATTTTTTAATTAATTTTTTTAAAAAAACCGTGATATAGGCTATCCGCGAAGTTCGAACCCAAGAAAATGGAGGGAACATTGTACTGGATAAATAATTCAATATACATTATAACCCTGCTTCTTCCAATTTTCCACACAACGACAATCCTGTGAGGTGGGCTGGGCTGAGAGAGGGCGACTGGCCCAAAGTCACCTAGTCAGCTTTGATTAAGGTGGGACTAGAACTCAAATTCTTTTGGTGATTGGACCAGTAGCTCAGCAATCATGCCTAAGAGAGAACTAGAACTCAGTTTCCTGGTGATTGGCCCAAGGCTAGTCAATCAGCTATCACGCCTAAAGAGGAACTAGAACTCAAACTGTCCTGGTGATTGAACCAGTTACTCAGTTTCTATGCCTCAGGCAAGACTAGAACTCACAGTCTCCTGGTGATTGACCTAAAGTCACCCGCAGCAGGGTTAAAAAGGGAAGGGTTGAGGAAGGCATCGTGGGAACTTATCGTTCAGATTTGAGAGACATTGACGCTTCGTGATTTCGTTTTTCCTTTGGACACTTTTGGAATTTTGACACTGAAGCTAAGTGAGTAATTGGCTGACGTAAGCCAGAAAGACTTCTGTTGTCCTCTGGAGTCGTTAACCCTTAACCTTGGACTCATAAAGTAGCATTCCTCTTGCCGTTGCTGTGGCATTAAGCCAATTGTGTACATAAAGAAACCTTTTTCCTTTTTCAATCTTTTGAGTGTGTGTGTTCGTATAATTGCCTCATTTGGGTGGCCAGCCAGGCAAGCAGAACAAATGCCTTCTCTATTTCGCCTCTGCCCCCTTGGTTCCCATCCGTGTCTGCCTACCTGCTGAGGTGGGCTCTCCCTGAGATGTTTCTTCTGGGTGACTTTGATGGGGGGCAATTTGGTTACAGCAGAAACCAGATAGTTCATCAATATGTCCTCGCAATTGGCAATCTGGTCAACAAAGCTCCTTAGTTTGGCAGGCAAATAGTTGCTGAAGAGGCTGTGATAGTATCTGTGGAAGGAAAACGCAGCGGTGGGCAAAAAAGAGAAGACGAATCCTGCAGAAATGTATAAGGCTTCCCATCTTCAACCTACTCCCTCCAAGTGCATATGCTTAAATATTGAATGGACTTTATCTAAGGCAGTGTTTTTCAACCAGTGTGCCGTGGCACACTAGTGTGCCGCGAGACCTGGTCAGGTGTGCCGCGAAACTCAGAGAGAGAAAAAAAGCGAGAGAAAAAAAAGAGAAAGCAAGAGAGAGAGAAAGAAAGCAAGAGAGAGAATGAGTGAGCGAGAAAGAACAAGAGAGAAAGAAAGCAAGAGAGAGAGAAAGAGAGAGAGAGCAAGAGAGAGAAAGAAAGGGAGGGAAGGAGAGAGAGAAATAGACATAGAGGGCAGTAAGCAGGGAGAGAAAGAGAGCAAAAAAGAGAGGAAGGAAGAGAAAGAAAGAGGGGTGGAGAGAGAAAGAAGGGAGAGAGAATTTTTTTCTCCAAACTTTTTTTAGCCCCCCCCCCCCCCCCGCCCCACTCAATGTGCCCCAGGGTTTCGTAAATGTAAAAAATCTGCCGCGGCTCAAAAAAGGTTGAAAATCACTGATCTAAGGCAGTGTTTCTCAAACTTGGCAACTTGAAGATATCTGGACTTAAACTCCCAGAATTCCCCAGCCAGCATTTGCTGGCTGGTGATTTCTGGGATTTGAAGTCCAAATATCTTCAAGTTGCCAAGGTTGGGAAACACTGATCTAAGGAGTTTTCTGGACATAGGTTACAGTGAGGTCTAAAGAGAAAGATAACTCCTCACTTTAAAAAAAGATATTGCTAAAATTGACCGGATCCAAAGACGGGCTACAAAAATGGTGGGAGGCCTTAAGCATAAAACCTATCAGGAAAGACTTCATGAACTCAATCTGTATAGTCTGGAGGACAGAAGGGAAAGGGGGGACATGATTAAAACATTTAAATACGTATGTTAAAGGGTTAAATAAGGTTCAAGAGGGAAGTGTTTTTAATAGGAAAGTGAACACAAGAACAAGGGGGCACATTCTGAAGTTAGTTGGGGAAAGATCAGAAGCAACATGAGAAAATATTATTTTACTGAAAGAGCAGTAGATGCTTGGAACAAACTTCCAGCAGGCGTGGTTGGTAAATCCACAGTAACTGAATTTAAACATGCCTGGGATAAACATATCCATTGTAAGATAAAATACAGGATAAGGGCACATTAGATGGACCAGGAGGTCTCTTTCTGCCATCAATCTTCTATGTTTCTACGTGCCATTTTAATAAGCCTGCGTTTCATTATGCGTGCTTGGATTTGATCATAAAATAAGCGATTTCTGAGTCCGGGTTCGCTACGAGGGCTTTGAACAGAACAGGAACTGGCCTTCACTGCCCCAATGGGTTCTTCCCAACTTAAGGATGTGCTTCAGTCAGGAAGGGCACCTGTGGTAGAATGCTGCTGCGGTGAGAACCATAGAGAACTCGTTGGTCCATTTGGAAGTGTAGCTCCACTGGTTCTTGCCCGCATCCCAAAAATGGCTGCGCATTGGGAAGCCCACAATCCGGTCAGGGAATGTTCTCCATACAACAAAGGCAAAGTCAACCTAAGGAAGAGAAGAGGAAAACAGATTCAAACTTTTTTTAAAAAAATATTGCATTCATTAGTTTTTGGAAATTAAAAACATCGCTATGCGAGGGTCGCCCAGAAAGTAAAACTAATTTAAATTGAAATCATTTAAGTTACTGTGCACATACATAGATATCTAGGCGTACAACAGATGCTTTTTCGAACAGGTAAGATGTATATTTTTTGAGAAAGGGAAAATGGTATTTCCCAACGATCCCTAAGTCCCTCCGAACCAAGATAGTTGCAGTGGACAGACAGTTTCTCAACTGTCCAGGTTCTAGGCTTTGTCCTGCGTTTAATTCAGGGGTTCACAAACTTTTTAAACGGGGCCAATTCACGTTCTGTTGCGGAGGCCTGAACAGCTGGGTGGGTGTGGCTAGTTGGCCATGTGACTGGGTGGGCGTGGCTAATTTAGCAGTCCATTAAACCAGGGGTCTCCAACCTTGGCAACTTTAAGACTTGTGGACTTCAACTCCCAGAATTCCTCAGCCAGCAAAAGCTGGCTGAGGAATTCTGGGAATTGAAGTCCACAAGTCTTAAAGTTGCCAAGGTTGGAGACCCTTGCATTAAACAATGCACAAATTAAACTTTAATTTGTTATGCTCCTGGGGATGGAAAGCAGGTTAGTGAAGGGATGCGGCTGCCTTGGTGTGTGTGAGAGTGTGTGTGAGTGTGTATGTGTGTGTGTCTTTCCCTCTCTGGAGTCTCGGGAGGCCAAAAACAAGCTCGTTTTTGGCCTCTGCCTTCAGAATCACTGTGCCACCCAAAAATGGGGTCATTTTTGGCCTCCCAAGGCCTCTACACGTCCCATTTTTGGCCTCCAAGGCCTCCAGAACCACTCTGCCCACCAAAAATGGGGCCAGTTTTGCCTCCCGAGGCCTCTACACATCCCATTGTTGGCCTCCACGGCCTCCAGAACCACTCTGCCCACCAAAAATGGGGCCATGTTTGCCCTCCCAAAGCCTCTACACGTCCCATTTTTGGCCTCCAAGGCCTCCAGAACCACTCTGCCCAATAATTTGGGACCATTTTTGGCCTCCTGAGGCCTCCGCACGCCCTGTTTTCACCTCCAATGTTCCCAGAAGACAGGGGGGGGGGGTGGATAAGTGGGCTGGGGTGGGCAGGGCAGCCTCGTAGTCCTGCAAAGCCCAGATTAATGGATTCAGTGGTCCGTATCCAGCCTGTGAGGCATAGTTTGAGGACCTTTGGTTCAAGTAGTAATATGTCCGTTCCTGTATCCAAGGTCCATGGCCACAACACAAGTAGAAAGATTCTGGAGAACTTTTTCACCTCGCTGGTTGAAAGGCTGGTATATTCATCAAGGCTCAACACGGCATCCGTCCCAATAGCAGAATAAGGCAAAAACCGTTCGCTGACCTGCAGGAGGAGAGGCAAGAAACGGTCATCCTTTCAAGGAAGAATCAGATGGGAATCATTGTCAGGTGGATCAATGATACTTTCATTGTAAAGATATAGGAGAGCTAGTTTGGTCTAGTGCAGCGGTTCTCAACCTGTGGGTCGTGACCCCTTTGGGGGTCGAATGACTCTTTGACTCTTTCTTTACCTACGATTATCAGAAAACACAAATTTCCGATGGTTTATTTATTTTTATTTTTTATTTTTTTCATTTTGTCAAGTAAGTATTGGTGGTATAGAAAGGTATATATCAAGTCCCAGTGGGTATAGCTAGCTGATGAGGCCAAAATAAGGCCAAAATAGATCTATCCTAGTCTCCTTTAATTTTCAAATTCAGCAAAAACATGTGACACATATAATAATATTTATATACATGACTGTAAAAAATATGACTTTAGTAATCGGGTTGTCGAAGCGTGGAACTCCTTACTCTATAGTATCATCCCCTAACCCCCAACATTTTACCCTTAGACTGTCCACGGTTGACCCCTCCAGATTCCTAAGAGGTCAGTAAGGGGCGTACATAAGCGCACTAGAGTGCCTTCCGTCCCCTGTCCTATAGTCTCTCCTATTTCTTGTATTTCTTCTCTACTATATCCTCGATAACCTTCATTGTGTATTATTGTGTATTGGACAAAATGAATAAATAAATTATATCCATTACCTTGCTGCTGCTTAAAATGACAGTCACGGGGACAGTGGTTGGGGGCCACGTCTGTGGAGGCGGCTTCTCACAGCTCCATAAGATTAAAATCTATAACAAGAAACAGAGACGCCATCTGAAACGTGGCAGTAGAACAATTTTATGATGCTGCGTTTGTTTGTTTGTTCCTTTCTGCAACTTTTATCCGGCCGCCCATCTTCAACAATTAAACTCTGGGCAGCCCACAAGCCTTACAAACAAAAACATACACACTGAAAAGGATTAAAAGATGTCAGATAAAAATAACCAATTGCTCAATTCATCGCAGAGCACAGCATGTAAACAAATCAGGTCCTGCTAGTATCCTGGCTCTAAGTTCAGAAGGGAAAGCCAGGTTTTTAAGGCCCCCCAAAAGGCCTGAAGCGAGTTTAGGTGGAAGGGTGGAGAGATACAGTGGTACCTCTACCTAAGAAGGCCTCTACTTAAGAACTTTTCTAGATAAGAACCAGGTGTTCAAGGTTTTTTTTTGCCTCTTCTAAAGAACCATTTTCTACTTAAGATCCTGAGCCCAGAAAAATTTCCCAGGAAGTTTGAGAGCAGCACGAAGGCCCGGCCAGTTTCCTGCCATTCCCCCTGGGTTTCTCTCTCCGGCGCAGTGTATGGGAGGTAGCCTCGCGCCGGGTGTACGGGAGGCGCGTGCTCCTCCTCGCTGCCTCAGAGTCCCTCTTTTTTTAAAAAATCTTAAAGTTTTGGATTTTTTTGATCCCCCTGACCTCACCTTCTTCCTTCGTCAGCGACTGTCCTCCTCCTCTTCTTCCTCCTCCTCCTCCCACCCAAATTCCGAGCTTTTATTTCTTTGCTAATGGATTTGCACACATTATGAATCCCAGCGACCGGTTAGGTCCCACAGAGGTGGCCTTCTCCGGGTCCCGTCGACTAAGCAATGTCGTTTGGCGGGACCCAGGAGAAGAGCCTTCTCTGTGGCGGCCCCGACCCTCTGGAACCAGCTCCCCCCAGATATCAGAGTTGCCCCCACCCTCCTTGCCTTTCGCAAGCTCTTTAAAACCCACCTCTGTCGTCAGGCATGGGGGAATTGAGACTTTCCCTTCCCCCTAGGCTTATAGAATTTATACATGGTATGCTTGTATGTATGAGTGGTTCTTTAAATTGGGGTTTTTAAGATTATTTTTAATATTAGATTTGTTTACATTGTCTTTTTATATTGTTGTTAGCCGCCCCGAGTCTTCGGAGAGGGGCGGCATACAAATCTAATAAATAATAATAATAATAATAATAATAATAATAATAATAATATTTGCTTTTACATTGATTCCTATGGGGAAAATGGCTTCTACTTACAAACTATTCTACTTAAGAACCTGGTCATGGAATGAATTAAGTTCTTAAGTAGAGGTACCACTGTACTTCATTTTCTCCAGAAATGATATCACCCCAAAAATCAGACTGGATTGTGGTGGTGGTGGTGGTGGTGGTGACTTTAGGAGTTTAAGCCCACCCACTTCTTTAACCCACCAACAACACTCCAGAAAATAAGAAAAACTACTGAACTTTCTCCTGCTCATTCTCTAATACAGTGATGGTGAACCTGTAGCATGTGTGCCACAGGTGGCAGGTGGAACCACATCTGAGGTCACTCAAGGCATTGACCAATGCCAGCTCCGGTGTGCATGCGTGTGCTGGCCAGCTGATTTTCGGCCTTGTTTTCGGCTGTTTTTGCTCTCCGCAAGCTTCAGGAACGCCTCCTGAAAATCGATCTGGAGCTCTGTTATCAGCTACAGAGGCCTTTAGAAAAACCTTCCTGGCTGCAAAGAAATGAGCCAAAGTGTGCGAGGCCTGGTTGCAACTATCTGAAGGGAAGTAGCAGTAGGGCAGTTCCACTTCTGTTTCGTTTCAGAAGAGAAGGATTTAGGGGTAAATGATTTAGCTTTACTAGATAAATGGTCAAAGCAATGGAAACTGCAGTTTAATGTTTCCAAATGTAAAATAATGCACTTGGGGAAAAGGAATCCTCAATCTGAGTACTGTATTGGCAGTTCTGTGTTAGCAAAAACTTCAGAAGAGAAGGATTTAGGGGTCGTGATTTCTGACAGTCTCAAAATGGGTGAGCAGTGTGGTCGGGCGGTAGGAAAAGCAAGTGGGATGCTTGGCTGCATAGCTAGAGGTATAACAAGCAGGAAGAGGGAGATTGTGATCCCCTTATATAGAGTGCTGGCGAGACCACATTTGGAATAATACTGTGTTCAGTTCTGGAGACCTCCCCTACAAAAAGATATTGACGAAATTGAACGGGTCCAAAGACGGGCTACAAGAATGGTGGAAGATCTTAAGCATAAAACGTATCAGGAAAGACTTCATGAACTCAATCTCTATAGTCAGGAGGACAGAAGGAAAAGGGGGGACATGATCGAAACATTTAAATATGTCAAAGGGTTAAATAAGGTTGAGGAGGGAAGTGTTTTTAATAGGAAAGTGAACACAAGAACAAGGGGACACAATCTGAAGTTAGTTGGGGGAAAGATCAAAAGCAACGTGAGAAAATATTATTTAACTGAAAGAGTAGTAGATCCTTGGAACAAACTTCCAGCAGACGTGGTTGGTAAATCCACAGTAACTGAATTTAAACATGCCTGGGATAAACATATATCCATCCTAAGATAAAACACAGGAAATAGTATAAGGGCAGACTAGGTGGACCATGAGGTCTTTTTCTGCCGTCAGTCTTCTATGTTTCTATGTTTCCAAACTTCCGATTGGCCCCTTGGGCCATTTTTCTGCATCCCCAGGCTTCAGGCGGCTTTCCTAAACCCGTTTGAGCCTCCTGACCAGCTGACAGCTCCATGACTCTTCTGCAAAGGTGACAGCCGGGCGGCAGCGCTTCTCGGCAGCCTCCCGAACACCGAACCCGAACTTTTGCCGAACTTCCGGGTTCGGCTTTCGAGAGAATGCCGAGAAGCCCCCCCAGCTGTTTTGGGAGGTGAGAGACGTGCGGCGGTGTTTTTCGGTGGCCTCCTGAACTTTTGCCGAACTTCCGGGTTCGGCGTTCGGGGCGGCGGGTTCATAAGGCAAAAATAGTTCGTAAGAAGAGGCAAAAAAATTCTGAACCCCGGGTTCATATCTTGAAAAGTTCGTATGACGAGGGGTTCGTATCACGAGGTACTACTGTATATGTAAATAATACTTGTTTAGCATACTAAGTCTGTGTCGTTACTGGCTGTATCACATATCCACACTCTTACCTTAAACTCTGCTCTACGTATGTCGACGTTCTCGCAGCCTAGCTGCACCGAGACATACTAACAGGTAGGGTTGCTCGCTGTCCGATCTGCATAGGATCGAGCCTTGTCTTTTAAAAGACTGCTGGATCCGCCCTTTCCCAGATCCGCGAATCCGTAGACTTTGAAACATAGAAACAAAGAAGACTGACGGCAGAAAAAGACCTCATGATCCATCTAGTCTGCCCTTATACTATTTTCTGTATTTTATCTTACAATGGATATATGTTTATCTCAGGCATGTTTAAATTCAGTTACTGTGGATTTACCAACCACGTCTGCTGGAAGTTTGTTCCAAGGATCTACTACTCTTTCAGTAAAATAATATTTTCTCATGTTGCCTTTGATCTTTCCCCCAACTAACTTCAGATTGTGTCCCCTTGTTCTTGTGTTCATTCCTATTAAAAACACTTCCCTCCTGAACCTTTCCTGATACGTTTTATGCTTAAGACCTTCCACCATTCTTGTAGCCCGTCTTTGGACCCGTTCAATTTTGTCAATATCTTTTTGTAGGTGAGGTCTCCAGAACTGAACACAGTATTCCAAATGTGGTCTCACCAGCGCTCTATATAAGGGGATCACAATCTCCCTCTTCCTGCTTGTTATACCTCTAGCTATGCAGCCAAGCATCCTACTTGCTTTTCCTACCGCCCGACCACACTGCTCACCCCTTTTCAGACTGTCAGAAATCACTACCCCTAAATCCTTCTCTTCTGAAGTTTTTGCTAACACAGAACTGCCAATGCAATACTCAGATTGAGGATTCCTTTTCCCCCAAGTGCATTATTTTATATTTGGAAACATTAAACTGCAGTTTCCATTGCTTTGACCATTTATCTAGTAAAGCTAAATCATTTACCATATTACAGACCCCCCTCCAGGAATATCAACCCTATTGCACACTTTGGCTCGATAGTGGTGGCTCAAAGGTGCTCTCATGGATAGTTTTGAGAAACACAAACATTTCTCCTCCCGTTCGTGGGAAGGAACAAAGCCCGTTGGCACAGAACCTCATTGAAACGGGCAGGAGTGGTGCGAAAGCCCAAGAGCTCTGCTTATTCCTATGGGTCTTATATAAGAAAACACGCCGACGACTCTTGTTGTGCTAAATCTGCCTTGTTTGAACTGCGCCGCAGTACAAACAGTATCTCCTGCGCTGATTCTCAAAGCCGCCCTCTTTGGGGTGGTCCTCTGGTTTTGTCTCATCACCAGACTCGCCTCGGGAATTTTAGTTTATACAATTTTTCCTTGCCCTGTTTGGCAAGCTGCCCAAATCCCTGCTTTGCAAAAACTGCCACTGGGGTTTGGAAGCAAGTAAATTCCTCTGTGAAGAAAAAAAAAATGCTGCCACGTTTTGGCTCCGGGAGTTTGTTCTCAAGCCAGCGTTTTTAGGTTCATAGGAACGGTTGACCCCAAAATGTTAATGGTTTCCTGCAGCAAATCTAAATTATACGACCGAGGAACAGCTAAAAAGTTGCTTCCAGTAAATGCATTTCAGCTTTGCTTGTCGTAAGGAAAGCTGCAGGGGACGCTGGTCTTTCTTGATTAAATTTTCCCACTTGATGTATTTGAGATCTTTGTTGTAAATTGTTTTCTAGGTGTTTGGTGAAAAAAGAGAGTTACTTTAGCAGCGGCAGTGTGAACATGAAATGCCCACAACTATGAAGCTCTTACATTTTCAGCATACAGTGGTACCTCTACTTACGAACTTAATTTGTTCTGTGACCAGGTTCTTAAGGAGAAAAGTTTGTAAGAAGAAGCAATTTTCACCTATAGGAATCAATGTGAAAGTAAATAATGCGTGCAAACCCATTGGGAAAGACAGACAGACATTGATTCCCATGGGAATCAGTGTAAAAGCAAAACTATGTGTGATTGGGGAAACTACAGTGAGGGTGGAGACCCTGTTTCCTCCCAGGAGATTCCTAGAGAGGCCCCACAAAGGCTTCTCCCCGCCTTTTCCCGCCCTCTTTCCTCCCAGGAGATTCCTAGAAAGGCCCCATGGAGGCTTCTCCCCACCTTTTCCAGCCCTGTTTCCTCATAGGAGATTCCTAGACAGGCCCCAAGGAGGCTTCTCCCCACCTTTTCCAGCCCTGTTTCCTCATAGGAGATTCCTAGACAGGCCCCAAGGAGGCTTCTCCCCACCTTTTCCAGCCCTGTTTCCTCATAGGAGATTCCTAGACAGGCCCCATGGAGGCTTCTCCCCACCTTTTCCAGCCCTCTTTCCTCCCAGGAGATTCCTAGAAAGGCCCCATGGAGGCTTCTCCCCACCTTTTCCAGCCCTGTTTCCTCATAGGAGATTCCTAGACAGGCCCCAAGGAGGCTTCTCCCCACCTTTTCCAGCCCTGTTTCCTCATAGGAGATTCCTAGACAGGCCCCATGGAGGCTTCTCCCCACCTTTTCCAGCCCTGTTTCCTCATAGGAGATTCCTAGACAGGCCCCAAGGAGGCTTCTCCCCGCCTTTTCCGGTTACAGTTTCGGAGGCTCGGGTTTGTAAGTGGAAAATGGTTCTTGAGAAGAGACAAAAAAAATATTGAACACCCGGTTCTTATCTATGAAAGTTTGTAAGTGGAGGCGTTCGTAGGTAGAGGTGCCACTCTACGTGTTTTGAGGCTTTGCCTGTCCGTCCTTTCAATGGGCTGTGTTGTTCCATTTTTCTCCCCCTAAAACCAGGCCGTGCAAAGCCCTTCATACTGATAAGCGTACTAAAATGGGACTTTTATGCAATTTCTCCATTGCATTCTTTCATTCGAAAGGGGCTTCTCTTTTCTTGCCTTATTCTCCGTTGCTTGAGAATTCCCTTCCAGGTTTCGTTTCGGAGCATCGGTGGAATGGCGGAAGATACAGATGTTCAACTTAGGGTGACAACTGGGATTGGAATTTCGGCTGCTAAATGACACGGTTGCAAAGCGTAGCCTCCCTGTCCATTTTATTATTGTTGTTGTTGTTATTATTATTATTATTATTATTATTATTATTATTATTATTATTATTATTATTATTTATTGGCTTTGTATGCCGCCCCTCTCCGCAGACTCGGGGCGGCTAACAACAATGATAAAAAACAACATGTAACAATCCAATTTAATAAAACAACTAAAAACCCTTATTATAAAAACCAAACATACACACAAACCTACCATACATAACTTGTAATGGCCTAGGGGGAAGGAATATCCTAACTCCCCCTTGCCTGGCGACAAAGGTGGGTCTTGAGTAATTTGCGAAAGACAAGGAGGGTGGGGGCCCTTCTAATCTCTGGGGGGAGTTGATTCCAGAGGGCCGGGGCCGCCACAGAGAAGGCTCTTCCCCTGGGGCCCGCCAAACGACATTGTTTGGTCGACGGGACCCGGAGAAGGCCAACTCTGTGGGACCTTATCGGCCGCTGGGATTCGTGCGGCAGAAGGCGGTTCCGGATGTATTCTGGCCCAATGCCATGAATGCAATTCCCAACCTCAGAAAGACTTAGAAAAAAGAGTTCGTCCAGAATTCAATATTAATCACGGAAAGCCTGCAGGAAGGCAACTTTTGGAAATATGAGTCTTCCAGGAAAGGCAGGACATTCCCATTAAGTGCCTCAAATCTAAACAAATGCAAGGCCGTTACACTCTAGCAAAGAGAATTTTGGAGACGTATTTCCGGTTTCCTCCAATTGAATGAGAATTGATTTTTTTTTTAATGCAGGATTTGGCAGTACCTATTTTTTCGGAGGATAAGACATTTTTCCTCCCTAAAAGAGGCTGATAATTTGGGTGTGTCTTATACTCTGAATGTAGCTTTTTTTTCCCCCAGCCCTAACTAGCTGTTAACGATCCTCCCAGCTCTTACCTTGCAGGCTCTTTCATTGTTTCTCTCTGTGAAGAATGTTTTCCAAGCCCTAAGTCTTTGCAGGTTTTTTTTTCATTGCTCTAACTTGCTCTGAATAAATTTATTTCCAGCCCTAACTAGGTGATAACGATGTTCCCAGCTCTTACCTTGCAGGCTCTTTCATTGTTTCTCTGTGAAGAATGTTTTCCAAGTCCTAACTCTTTACAGGGTTTTTTTTTCATTGCTCTAACTTGCTCTGAATAAATTTATTTCCAGCCCTAACTAGGTGATAACGATGTTCCCAGCTCTCACCTTGCAGGCTCTTTCATTGTTTCTCTCTGTGAAGAATGTTTTCCAAGTCCTAAGTCTTTACAGGGTTTTTTTTCATTGCTCTAACTTGCTCTGAATAAATTTATTTCCAGCCCTAACTAGGTGATAACGATGTTCCCAGCTCTTACCTTGCAGGCTCTTTCATTGTTTCTCTCTGTGAAGAATGTTTTCCAAGTCCTAAGTGTTTACAGGGTTTTTTTTCATTGCTCTAGCTTGCTCTGAATAAATTTATTTCCAGCCCTAACTAGGTGATAACGATGTTCCCAGCTCTTACCTTGCAGGCTCTTTCATTGTTTCTCTCTGCGAAGAATGTTTTCCAAGCCCTAAGTCTTTACAGGGTTTTTTTTCATTGCTCTAACTTGCTCTGAATAAATTTATTTCCAGCCCTAACTAGGTGCTAACGATGTTCCCAGCTCTTACCTTGCAGGCTCTTTCATTGTTTCTCTCTGTGAAGAATGTTTTCCAAGCCCTAAGTCTTTACAGGGGTTTTTTCATTGCCCTACTTGTACTGGATGTTTGTTTGTTTGTTTATTATTTATTTATTGGATTTGTATGCCGGCCCTCTCCGTAGACTCGGGGCGGCTAACAACAATGATAAAAACAGCATGTAACAATCCAATCCAATACTAAAATAACTGAAAAAACCCTTACTATAAAAACCAAACATACAGACAGACATACCATGCGTAAATTGTAAAGGCCTAGGGGGAAAGAATATCTCAATTCCCCCATGCCTGGCGGCAGAGGTGGGTTTTAAGAAGTTTACGAAAGGCAAGGAGGGTGGGGGCAATCCTAATCTCTGGGGGGAGTTCGTTCCAAAGGGCCGGGGCCGCCACAGAGAAGACTTTTCCCCTGGGTCCCGCTAAACAACATTGTTTACTTGACGGGACCCGGAGAAGGCCAACTCTGTGGGACCTAACTGGTCGCTTGGTCGCTGGGATTCGTGCAGCAGAAGGCGGTCCCTGAGATAATCTGGTCCGGTGCCATGAAGGGCTTTATAGGTCATAACCAACACTTTGAATTGTGACCAGAAATTGATCAGCAACCAATGCAGACTACGGTTGGTGTAACATGGGCATACCTGGGGAAGCCCATGATTGCTCTCGCAGCTGCATTCTGCACGATCTGAAGTTTCCGAACACTTTCCAAAGGTAGCCCTATGTAGAGAGCGTTACAGTAGTCAAACCTTGAGGTGATGAGGGCATGAGTGACTGTGAGTAGTGACTCCCGATCCCAATAGGGCCGCAACTGGTGCACCAGGCGAACCTGGACGAACGCCCCCCTCGCCACAGCTGAAAGATGGTTCTCTAATGTGAGCTGTGGATCGAGGAGGACGCAAGTCGGATGCTTGGCTGCATAGCTAGAGGTGTAACAAGCAGGAAGAGGGAGATTGTGATCCCCTTATATAGAGCACTGGTGAGACCACATTTGGAATACTGTGTTCAGTTCTGGAGACCTCACCTACAAAAAGATATTGACAAAATTGAACGGGTCCAAAGACGGGCTACAAGAATGGTGGAAGGTCTTAAGCATAAAACGTATCAGGAAAGACTTCATGAACTCCATCTGTATAGTCCGGAGGACAGAAGGAAAAGGGGGGATATGATCGAAACATTTAAATATGTTAAAGGGTTAAATAAGGTCCAGGAGGGAAGTGTTTTTAATAGGAAAGTGAACACAAGAACAAGTGGACACAATCTGAAGTTAGTTGGGGGAAAGATCAAAAGCAACATGAGGAAATATTATTTTACTGAAAGAGTAGTAGATCCTTCGTACAAACTTCCAGCAGACGTGGTTGGTAAATCCATGGTAACTGAACTTAAACATGCCTGGGATAAACATATATCCATTGTAAGATAAAATACAGGAAATAGTATAAGGGCAGACTAGATGGACCATGAGGTCTTTTTCTGCCGTCAGTCTTCTATGTTTCTATGAGTTTCAGTCTGTTGACACCCAACCAGGTGCTAATGGTGTTCCCAGCTCTTACTAGCTTGCAAGCTCTTTCATTGTTACTCTCTACAAATAAGGTTTACAGTGATCCCCCGATCATTGCGAGGGTTCCGTTCCAGGACCCCTCGCAATGATTGGTTTTTCGCGAAGTAGTGCTGCGGAAGTAAAAACACCATCTACGCATGCGCAGATGGTGTTTTTACTTCCGCCGCCGACCACGCCGTTCGCTCGCGCCGCTTCCCAGCTGAGTCCTGAAGCCAATTCGCTTCAGGACTCAGCTGGGAAGCCGCGCGGCTGTTTTAAAACGTCGCCGCCGGCATGGGGGAGCCCCCCATGCCGGCGGCGACGTTTTAAAACAGCCGCGTGGCTTCCCGAGTCCTGAAGCCAATTCGCTTCAGGACTCAGCTGGAAAGCCGCCCAGCAGCTGATCTGCCCGGCGTCATCTATGCATGCGTGGCCATAAAAAAAAGGGTGCACATGCGTAGATGGTGTTTTTACTTCCGGGTTGAAAAATCGCGATTTAGCCCGTTCACAATGATCGGGATCGCGATACCCGGGGGATCACTGTATTTTAAAACCCTAACTAGGGGATAAAATAATGTGCTGAAACTGACCAGACTAAGGATGCTAGCCAAATGAATATCTGGTAAGCAGATTTCCTATTTTCCTCCCAAAAATTAAAGTGCATCTTATACTCTGAAAAATATGGTAATTCATATTGTGGGGAAGGCCCAAACAATGCCACTCAACCTCTCCAAAAGGAAACTCAAGCCTTCATTGTTGATTTTTCTTTTCTTTTTTCCCTTTCTTTCTTCTTCCTCGGAATTACCTTTGACTCCAGGTAAGTAGGTGGGCAGGTCTTCTGCAGTTTCCTGGGCAACATTTTTCAAAGCAGATTGCCGCTGCCTTCTTCCCAGGGCTGAGAAATTAATAATTGGCCTCATCCAGCGAAGGGTTACCAAAACTTTTACAACCACACTGTAAGCGTGGCTTATGCAAGACGCCCTGCATTTTCTTTCAACATCTTTCAGTGCAAATTGGGTGCTCTGGGGTGGAGCTCCATTTTCGCTACCCCACTGCGCTCGCCCCTCATCCGGGCAGCCGCCCACCCCTGGCCTCAGCACTACAACTCCTAGTTTCCCAGCTTCCACCCAGCAAGCATCCTTAAGCAGAACACCAAACTTGGTCCCATGTGCCATATTTTTCGGAGTACAGTGTTCCCTCGATTTTCGCGGGTTCGAACTTCGCGGAAAGTCTATACCACGGTTTTTCAAAAATATTAATTAAAAAATACTTTGCGGGTTTTTCCCCTATACCACGGTTTTTCCTGCATCATATGTCATCGCCAAACTTTCGTCTGCCTTTAATAAATTTTTTTTAAAATAAACTTTAATAAATAAACATGGTGAATAATTATCTAAATGGTTGCTAAGTGAATGGGAAATTAGAAACATAGAAACATAGAAGTCTGACGGCAGAAAAAGACCTCATGGTCCATCTAGTCTGCCCTTATACTATTTTCTGTATTTTATCTTAGGATGGATATATGTTTATCCCAGGCATGTTTAAATTCAGTTACTGTGGATTTATCTACCACGTCTGCTGGAAGTTTGTTCCAAGGATCTACTACTCTTTCAGTAAAATAATATTTTCTCATGTTGCTTTTGATCTTTCCCCCAACTAACTTCAGATTGTGTCCCCTTGTTCTTGTGTTCACTTTCCTATTAAAAACACTTCCCTCCTGGACCTTATTTAACCCTTTAATATATTTAAATGTTTCGATCATGTCCCCCCTTTTCCTTCTGTCCTCCAGACTATACAGATTGAGTTCATTAAGTCTTTCCTGATACGTTTTATGCTTAAGACCTTCCACCATTCTTGTAGCCCGTCTTTGGACCCGTTCAATTTTGTCAATATCTTTTTGTAGGGGAGGTCTCCAGAACTGAACACAGTATTCCAAATGTGGTCTCACCAGCATTCTATATAGTGGGATCATAATCTCCCTCTTCCTGCTTGTTATACCTCTAGCTATGCAGCCAAGCATCCTACTTGCTTTCCCTACCGCCTGACTGCACTGTTCACCCATTTTGAGACTGTCAGAAATCACTACCCCTAAATCCTTTTCTTTTGAAGTATTTGCCAACACTGAACTGCCAATACAATACTCAGATTGAGGATTCCTTTTCCCCAAGTGCATTACTGTATTTTACATTTGGAAACATTAAACTGCAGTTTCCATTGCTTAGACCATTTATCTAGTAAAGCTAAATCATTTACCATATTACAGACGCCTCCAGGAATATCAACCCTATTGCACACTTTAGAGTCATCGGCAAATAGGCAAACCTTCCCTACCAAACCTTCCCCTATGTCACTCACAAACATATTAAAAAGAATAGGACCCAGAACAGACCCTTGTGGCACACCGCTTGTAACCTGACTCTGCTCAGAATACTCGCCATTAACAATAACTCTCTGATGTCTACGCTTCAGCCAGCTGCAAATTGCAATTTAGGGGTTGAAAGTGTTACGGGAAGGCTTGTGATACTGTTCATAGCCAAAAATAGTGTATTTACTTCCGCATCTCTACTTCGCGGAAATTCGACTTTCGCGGGCGGTCTCGGAACGCATCCCCCGCAAAAATCGAGGGAACACTGTATAACACACACCTTGTTTCCCCCTAACAGAGGATGAAAATTTGGGCGTGTCTTATACTATACTTTCAAAGCTTGTTTTCCCCCAGCCCTAATCAGGTGCTCACGATCTATTATTATTATTATTATTATTATTATTATTATTATTAATTAGATTTGTATGCCACCCCTCTCCGAAGACTCGAGGCGGTTTACAACAACATAAAAAGTGTACAAATCCAATTTTTAAAATACAATTTAAAACCCTTATAATAAAATAATCACACAATCCAATCAAACCATACACCAACCTTGACAATTGGGGGGGGGGTGTTAATTTCCCCATGCCTGGTGGCAAAGATGAGTTTTTAATAATGTACAAAAGGCGAGGAGGGTGGGGGCAGTTCTAATCTCTGGAGGGAGCTGATTCCAGAGGATCGGAGCCGCCACAGAGAAGGCTCTTCCCCTGGGTCCTGCCAAACGACATTGTTTAGTCGACAGGACCCGGAGAAGACCAACTCTGTGGGACCTAATATACTTCGAAGACTCTATTTACATTTTGAAATGCTCAGGATGGGTGCGGCCTGGTTAGCTGAGCTCATCTGCAGTAAAGACGTGGCTGTTGACAGGACTTGCCCCGTGGTTAAAGGGGAAGGTGAGACCTGCTGACAGCCAGGGAGGTTTAATAGCCCACCCAGGTGTATCCTAAGGCTGCCACACACCCTCCGACATAGTAGGGAATGGAAAAGGCACCAGAGCTCGGTGGATTCTGTACAGCACAACTCTGGAAGGTCACACCTTCTAGCAATCTTCACAACAAGAGGTGTGAACGACAACTGTCGAGATTGTAGTCCAAAGCATCAGGAGTGTGACTTTAGAGGGTAGTAATTAGACGAGAGCTGCTGTTAAATATGAGAACAATGGGAAAGAGGCAATAGAAATTTCATATAGGTTTTCTTTCTTTCTTTCTTACTTTCTTTCTTTCTTTCCTTCTCTCTTTCTCTGTCTGTCTGTCTTTCTGTCTATCTATCTATCTTGTATTAGATTAGTATTGACTTACAACAGTTCATTTAGTGACAATCAAAGTTACGACGGCACTGAAAAATATGTGACTTGTGACCGTTACAACTTTTGTAGCATCCTCACAATCAAGGTCATGGGATCCCCTTTGGCTTTCTGAAGTTAGTTGGGGGGAGAGATCAAAAGCAACGTGAGAAAATATTATTTGCCTGAAAGAGTAGTAGATGCTTGGAACAAACTTCCAGCAGACGTGGTTGGCAAATCCACAGTCACTGAATTTAAACCTGCCTGGGATAAACATAGATCCATCCTAAGATAAAACACAGGAAACCATATAAGGGCAGACTAGATGGACCATGAGGTCTTTTTCTGCCGTCAATCTTCTAGGTTTCTAAACCCCTACATTTTGTTCGCATGATTGGGGTGGGGTGACTCTGCAACAACCGTCACCACTCCAAAAAACAGAATAAAGAAGTTCTTTTACCTTGGCGCAGTATTGGGACCTGGAGACCGCTTGGGTGAGCTTGAGGATGGGCTGAGAAAGGGAGGCGATCGGTGAGGCGGCCCAGATTAACGCTGTAAACTTCTCGGAGGGGCTGGATCCTGTTAGGGGAGAGAACGGGTGAGTCTGGGGTGCTTGAAACCCAAGGGTAGTGGCATTGGGTTGGAAAGAGCCTATAAAATGGACACTACAGAACTGGTACTGGTACATGGTGGATCACATTCATTTTGAAATCATGGAAATAAGATTAAACAACTTTGATGAAAACAAACTGGAGAAGCTGATGGCACGATGGAGTAAGGTGAAAGGTTATATGCTGAGTAGAATCTGTGATGCAAATGTGAAAAATAATCTCCAATCACTCTTTCAATAATAACAAATGCAAAGTAGAGCTAAGGAAATATAGATAGATAGATAGATAGATAGATAGATAGATAGATAGATAGATAGATAGATAGATAGATAGAAATGTAGATAGATAGATAGATAGATAGATAGATAGATAGATAGATAGATAGATAGATAGAAAGGTAGGTAGGTAGGTAGATAGATAGATAGATAGATAGATAGATAGATAGATAGATAGATAGATAGATAGATAGAAAGGTAGGTAGGTAGGTAGGTAGATAGATAGATAGATAGATAGATAGATAGATAGATAGATAGATAAACTATATATATATATATAGTTCAAGTCCCAGTGGGTATGGCTAGCTGATGAGGCCAAAATAAGGCCGAAATAGATCTATCCTAGTCTCCCTTAATTTTCAAATTCAGCTTAAACATGTGACATATATATATATATATATATATATATAAACTAGTAAATATTTGAACCCCCCGCAATTGGTGGTGGTGATGATGGTTATTGTCAGTTGGGTGATGGTTACATGCACTGTGCACTGTTTTATGTTTGTTCTATGTAACCTTATGTGCAAAACCAATAAAATATATTTTTTAAAAAAAAAAAAAAGAAAGAAACCAAGGTTGAAATGCTAGCGGTTCAGGTGTACTGGGGGCGGCAGCCGCCGGTGGTTCAGACCGCTAGTGGATTGCAGCCGGTAGGGGGCAATACCGTGTCCTGTAGTGACAATAGTGGGTGCAAAATTTGGCCTCCGCGCATGTACAAGAAGCAAAATCTTGTGTGAAGACGCACATACAAGTGAGACTTCGGTGATTTGCACTGATTTTTTGCAAAAAAATTGCCAAAATCTTGGTCAAGTTTGCGTCCTCTAACAAGATTTGGCTCCTAGCAAAAGCTGAATCTTGCCCTGATGCGGCTGCACCAGGCACGTTCCGGTAGCGCCAGTGACGGGGAGCCCTTGCCTGGTTCAGACAATCCGTAGTGGCGGCAGGGCAAGGCTCCGCCCACCCACCCGGACACTGCCTTTCCCCCCCTTTTTTTAACCCCCTGTGCATATGTGCAAAGCTTCCTGCGCACGCATGCGCAGAGGTTGAAAAAGCACACGGTTCCGAATGATCTGTCGGGCTCCCTGGTAGAATCCTCCCAAAAATTCACAGGTACAAATTTCAGACACACACGTTTGAAAATTCGAAACAATGTTCTTTATAACGAAAAGTCAAATAAACTAAGCCCTCTTTTGGTATAGCCAAGAGCCCTCGTCTCCAAACAAACTGGTAATTTGTACAAGTCCCTTATCAGTTCTGCGATACTTAGCTTGCAGCTGTGAGGCAATTCACAGTCCTTCTTTCACAAAGTGAAACACACTTTGCCCTGGTTTAGTTTCAAAGCGGGGAAAAATCAGCACACAAAGGTCAAAGTCAGTAAAGCAGGCACAAAACACAACGATCAGATAATCCTCCACAATGGCCAAACCCACAGGCTGCTCTTTATAGCAGCCTCACTAATGACCACAGCCCCACCCAACCACAGGTGGCCTCATTTTCTTTGATAATAATCTCTCAGTTGTTGCTGCCTATGCATCGCTCTCCGCATGCGTGGCTGTATCATTAACTCTTGTTCCGAATCCAAGGAGGAGCTAGATAATTGATCTCCTTCTGAGCTGTCTGCCCCACTCTCCTCCTCCCTGTCACTCATGTCTTCTTGGTCAGAGGAGCCTTCAACATCAGATTCCACTGGGGGCAAAACAGACCTGCAGCATGTGGATGTCTCCCCCACATCCACAGTCCTTGGGGCAGGAGCTGGGCCAGAGCTAACCACAACATTGAACAGGTAAGGAAGGTAATTAGATTTCACCACTTCTTGAAACATTCCTGCCATAAACCTTTTCTTGAATTTTTGGCTCACCTGCCAAAGTTTAATCCCCCCATCTAACCAATTATCGTTAGTGGTTTATTTAGCGCTACCGGCTTACATGACATTTCAGGAGATAAAAGAAGAGAGGTCCCCACCCACAGGAAATTCTGCAAATCGGATTTCATTGCCAATAAAAACAGAAGGAGGAAGAAAAAGAAAAGAAAAAAACAGGAGGAATTAAGGCAGATGAAACAGAGATAACGTTAGTGACAATTTCAGCTTTGCTCATTTACAGGATTCCATAATGTGGCTTCAACGCTTGCCTATTGTCAGGTACGCTACCTCATCAGTCTTCAATATTTTAATCGATTTATATTTTCACACTCTCCCCACCAAAGGAGTCTCCAAACTTGGCGACTTTAAGACTTGTGGATCTCAGCGCCCAGCTATGCTGGCTGGGGAATTCTGGGAGTTGAAGTCCACAAATCTTAAAGTGGCTAACTCTGGCCTATCACTTAGAGGCAGCCTATGCAAATTATTACAAATTATTTTCTGTTAGCCCCCTACCCGCTATTGTGGTTAGCTCTGGCCCTGCTCCTGCCCCAAGGACAGTGGATGTGGGGGAGACATCCACATGCTGCAGGTCTGTTTTGCCCCCGGTGGAATCTGCTGAGGAAGGCTCCTCTGACCAAGAAGACATGAGTGACAGGGAGGAGGAGAGTGTGGCAGACAGCTCAGAAGGAGATAATTATCTAGCTCCTCCTTGGATTCAGAACAAGAGTTAATGATACAGCCACGCATGCGGAGAGCGATGCATAGGCAGCAACAACTGAGAGATTATTATCAAAGAAAATGAGGCCACCTGTGGTTGGGTGGGGCTGTGGTCATTAGTGAGGATGCTATAAAGAGCAGCCTGTGGGTTTGGCCATTGTGGAGGATTATCTGATCGTTGTGTTTCGTGCCTGCTTTGCTGTCTTTGACTTTTTGTGTGCTGATTTTCCCCCGCTTTGAAACTAAACCAGAGCAAAGTGTGTTTTACTTTGTGAAAGAAGAAGGACTGTGAATTGCCTCACATCTGCAAGCTAAGTATCACAGGACTGATAAGGGACTTGTACAAATTACCAGTTTGTTTGGAGACGAGGGCTCTTTGCTATACCAAAAGAGGGCTTGGTTTAAGTGAAGTTTCATTATAAAGAACATTGTTTTGAATTTTCAAACGTGTGTGTGTCTGACATTTGTACCTGTGAATTTTTGGGAGGAGTCTACCAGAGACCCCGACAGAACAGCTGCCCCTCCAGGAAGAAGAAAACATTTTGCGCCACCCCCAACTCTCCGCCATGATGATTATTTGCAATATTCAGCATGTTTTTACTGAAAAAACTCAAGGGGCTTATCAGCGTGTTTGGGGTGTAATGTGTTTAAGCGACGCCTTAATTTATTTGGCTTCATGCTGTTCCCTGCCAACATTTTTAGACACAATAAACATCCCGGTCTTTCCTCGTCTCCCACCGTAGTCACAGTGAAGCCAAGCTCTACATATGGCTTCATCATATTTACTCATCTTAGCTTTCGGGAGACTTAACGTTTGTCTCATTATCTCCGTCTCTCTCCTCCTTTCTTTTCATCCCTGTAAGTATATTTTTCTAGGGCGTCTATACAGATGGAGTTCATGAAGTCTTTCCTGATACGTTTTATGATTAAGACCTTCCACCATTCTTGTAGCCCGTCTTTGGACCCGTTCAATTTTGTCAATATCTTTTTGTAGGTGAGGTCTCCAGAACTAAACATAGTATTCCAAATGTGATCTCACCACCGCTCCATATAGCGGGATCACAATCTCCCTCTTCCTGCTTGTTATACCTCTAGCTATGTAGCCAAGCATCCTCCTTGCTTTTCTTACCGCCTGACTGGATATCTTCAAGTTGCCAAGGTTGAGAAACACTGATCTACAAGAATGGTGGAAGGTCTTAAGCATAAAACGTATCAGGAAAGACTTCATGAACTCAATCTGTATAGTCTGGAGGACAGAAGGGAAAGGGGGGACATGATCGAAACATTTAAATATATTAAAGGGTTAAATAAGGTTCAGGAGGGAAGTGTTTTTAATAGGAAAGTGAACACAAGAACAAGGGGGCACAATCTGAAGTTAGTTGGGGGAAAGATCAAAAGCAACATGAGAAAATATTATTTGACTGAAAGAGTAGTAGATCCTTGGAACAAACTTCCAGCAGACGTGGTTGGTAAATCCACAGTAACTGAATTTAAACATGCCTGGGATAAACATAGATCCATCGTAAGATAAAATACAGGAAATAGTATAAGGGCAGACTAGATGGACCATGTGGTCTTTTTCTGCCGTCAGTCTTCTATGTTTCTATCTCCCTCTTCCTGCTTGTTATACCTCTAGCTATGCAGCCAAGCATCCTACTTGCTTTCCCTACCACCTGACTGGATATCTTCAAGTTGCCAAGGTTAGGAAACACTGATCTATTTCATTCCTCCTTCTTGACTGTGTGGGTTTCTCCCTTCTGATTCCTCTCCCAGAGAGGCCTGGTTGTGAGCCTCTTGGGAACCCAGCCTGCTCCTCTGCCTCGCTTACACAACTCTTTTGTCAGCCCTTCAAAGGAGATCAGGTCAAGAAACAGGCCCAGCAGGGACTCCAAGAATGTTGTTTATTTTAATTTTGCAAAGCCTGTCCAAGTTTCTCTTTGTCCCGTCTTAAAAGTAAACAAAACCATCGCAGCCTTTTTTCCCCTCTTTCTCATTGCTTCCTGAAATCCCTGGACCAGAGGTCCCCAAACATGGCCGCTTTAAGACTTGTGGACTTCAACTCCCAGAATTCTCCAGCCAGCATAGTTTGAAGACCTCTGCCCTGGACGATGCGATCTGTAATGCAGTGTTTCCCAACCTTGGCAACCTGAAGATATCTGGACTTCAACTCCCAGAATTCTTCAGCCACTCGGTTAAAGACCTTGGTACACTAATAGATTCAAGTGCCAAAGCCCACTGCAACAACATAGCCAAGAAGGCTTCAAGAGTTGTAAACCTGATCCTACGTAGCTTCTGCTCTGGCAATCTCACACTACTTTTACCAGGGCTTACAAAACTTTTGCCAGACCCATCCTTAAATACAGCTCATCTGTCTGGAACCCATACCACATCTCGGACATCAACACCCTTGAAAATGTCCAAAGATACTTCACCAGAAGAGCCCTTCACTCCTCCACTCGAAACAGAATACCCTACAAGACTAGACTTTCAATCCTGGGCCTAGAAAGTTTAGAACTAAGACGCCTTAAACAAGATCTAAGTCTTGCCCACAAGATCATATGCTGCAACGTCCTGCCTGTCGGTGACTACTTCAGCTTCAACCACAACAACACAAGAGCACACAACAGATTTAAACTTAATATTAACCGCTCCAAACTTGACTGTAAAAAATATGACTTCAGTAACCGAGTTGTCGAAGCGTGGAACTCATTACCGGACTCCATAGTGTCATCCCCAAACCCCCAACACTTTACCCTTAGATTATCCATGGCTGACCTATCCAGATTCCTAAGAGGTCAGTAAGGGGCGAGTACAAGTGCACTAGAGTGCCTTCCGTCCCCTGTCCTATTGCTCTCCTATATCTCCTATACCTTTCTTCTATTCCTATATCTCTCCTTCTGTTCTTTCATTGATATGTTTTATTACTATATCTTTTCTATTCTTTCGTAGATATATTTTAGTATGAGTATCTCCTCTATAACCTTCATCATGTATTTTACTATGTGTATATAGATATATACCCACTAAAACCCTCATTGTGTATTGGACAAAATAAATAAATAAAAATAAATAAGTTGCCAAGGTTGGGAAACACTGCTCTAATGTCCCTCTTGTTTCTTCGGCTGTCTCAGACCAAAGGCATCTCTATGATCCTTTACATTCTGTAAGGTTAGACCCTCCCCCCTAATGATAAATGCAGTCGGTAAATGCTAATTTTTAAAAAAAATAAGATTTTTTTTTTAAAAAAACAGAAGATAGGTGCCAGCTTACTCAGGAAACTTACAGCATAAATCACATATTTAACACAGAAATCAGAATTACTCTAAAACAACCCGAACCTTATAAAAACTCTTTTAACTGCATTGTACAATTTTTATTTAGAATTTAGGGGTAGTGATTTCTGACAGTCTCAAAATGGGTGAGCAGTGTGGTCGGGCAGTAGGAAAAGCAAGTAGGATGCTTGGCTGCATAGCTAGAGGTCTAACAAGCAGGAAGAGGGAGATTGTGATCCCCTTATATAGAGCGCTGGTGAGACCACATTTGGAATACTGTGTTCAGTTCTGGAGACCTCACCTACAAAAAGATATTGACAAAATTGAACAGGTCCAAAGACGGGCTACAAGAATGGTGGAAGGTCTTAAGCATAAAACATATCAGGAAAGACTTCATGAACTCAATCTGTATAGCTGGAGGACAGAAGGAAAAGGGGGGACATGATCGAAACATTTAAATATGTTAAAGGGTTAAATAAGGTTCAGGAGGGAAGTGTTTTTAATAGGCAAGTGAACACAAGAACAAGGGGACACAATCTGAAGTTAGTTGGGGGAAAGATCAAAAGCAACCCGAGAAAATATTATTTTACTGAAAGAGTAGTAGATCCTTGGAACAAACGTCCAGCAGACGTGGTTGGTAAATCCACAGTAACTGAATTTAAACATGCCTGGGATAAACATAGATCCATTGTAAGATAAAATACAGGAAATAGTATAAGGGCAGACTAGATGGACCATGAGGTCTTTTTCTGCCGTCAGTCTTCTATGTTTCTATGTTTCTATGTTTATCTTTGTTTATATTTTATCCTGTAAGCCGCCCTGAGTCCACCTGAAGGACAGCCTATAAATCTAACCAACAAACAAACAGCTTCCTTTTGGGGCCCTAAGAAGCCCAGGTAGGCGAGGAGAGGTTGGGAGAGGGGCAAGTAGAGGCTGGCGAGGCTCCCCGAGATGTGACATTGAGTTGGTCACGCCCACCCCGTCACACGACCACCTACCCACGCCCACCCCGCTGGTCATTAGGCAGATCATATTCGTGGTCCGCTGGATTTAAAACTATTATTAATTTAGTGGTCCCTAAGGTCCGAAAGGTTGGGGAACCCCTGCTCTAAATCCATGAAAAGGAATGCCGCTACGTTTTAGTGACAGCTCCATCACCACCCCAGCAACTTCAAAACTCTTTAGGAAAGAAAAACGTAGAGGTTTTCAAAAATTCAAGTTAGAAACAGCCCGGAGATATTTCCCCTACCTTGCTGCGGATAATAGAAAGGGAAGTCATTGAGATGAGTGGAGTACTCTGGTAAGGCCACCAACCCTCCAGGAAGTGTGTTCCAGAAGAACTTTGGGCGTGATTCCTGATGAAATATCCGATCTTTTATTATCTAGCAAAGAGAAAGATAGTTGTCATGACACCCTGGAGTCATCCCCACGTGGCTTGGATCAGCTCTTTGGAGATTGACTCAAGGGTCAGCAAAGCCATGAAAGGAATCACATGACGTTTGACCCCACTTTCTCCCCTTATCTCTCCTCCAACTGCTCATCCCTGACTTAGAAGCAAAGAGAGAACTACAGGGAAGGAGGTCGATGGGCCATAGGGACACACCCTGAGGACTGACACACCTTGACCAACCTGAAAGCTAAAGGTTCCCACCTTTCCTTTGGTCATCCTGTCCAGAATGTTGCCTGAAGCAAGCCAATTTGTTTCGGAGTTGACTGCGTTGTGTGACCCCATTCATTGCACTCCACAAGCCACATTTTATGTATTTATATCTTGTAGATTTATATTAATATTGATTGTTTCCTGATTGCTTATTTGTAGCCTATGACAATCATTAAGTGTTGTGCCTCAAGATTCTTGACAAATGTATCTTTTATTTTATGCACACTAAGAGCAAATGCACCAAAGACCAATTCCTTGTGTGTCCAATCACACTTGGCCAATAAATAATTCTATTCTATTCTGTTCTATTCTATTCTATTCTATTCTTGTTTTTTATTCTTGTTCTATTCTTAGTCTTGCTCCATTCTTATTCTTAGTCCAGTCTAGTCTAGTCCATTGTGTTATATGAATCCCGCCAATTTTAATTTATTTAGCAAACCACCAGTTTATTATGACATTGTGACCCCAATCATAGAAACAGAAATAATTATGGATGAAATATTTGGGCCAATTTATTTATTTATTTATTTATTTTATTAGATTTGTATGCCACCCCTCTCCATAGACTCGGGGCGGCTCACAGCAGCAATAGAACAATTCATAACAAATCTAATAATTTAAAAACATTTAAAAAAAACCCATTATTAATCAAACATACATACAAACATACCATACATAAATTGTATAGGCCCGGGGGAGATAGCTCAATTCCCCCATGCCTGGCGGCAAAGGTGGGTTTTAAGGAGTTTACGGAAGGCAAGGAGGGTGGGGGCAGTTCTAATCTCCGGGGGGAGCTGGTTCCAGAGTCGGGGCCGCCACAGAGAAGGCTCTTCCCCTGGGACCCACCAATGGCGAACACATATCCGCAGCTTACCTCAAGAGTGGTTTGCACAATCTTCTCCACAGAAGAAAAATACGTTTCCCATAAAAACTGGGTTTGCTGTTGGAAGGCCAAGATTTTGTCACTGTTTAGACATCGGACGGTAGATGGAATCTGTGAAGAAGCAGCGTGAACAGAAGACACGAAGGACAGAAGGTAGAGTAGCTTATGATAGAGGGAGCAGCTGCAATCATTTTTATAGAGATGTTTCAGTCTTTTAATTTTGCAGAATACTGTTAGTTTTCCAAGCTCTGAAGCAAGGGTCCCCAAACTTTTTACACAGGGGGCCAATTCACTGTCCCTCGGACTGTTGGAGGGCCGGACTATAAAAAACCCCTATGAACAGATTCCTATGCACACTGCACATACCTTATTTCTTTCTCTTTCACTCACTCTCTTTCTCTCTCTCTCACTCTCTTTATCTCTCTCTCTTTTGCTTTCTTTCTCTCTCTCTCATGCTCTCTCTCTTTCTTTCTTTCTGTCTCTTGCTCTCTCTGTCTCTTTCTCACTCTCTCTCTTGCCATCTCTCTTCCTCCCTCCCTTTCTCTCTCCCTCTCTTTCTCCCCCTTCCTTCCTCCCTCCCTTCCCTCCCTCCTTCCTTCCTCTCCACTTTTCTTTCCCTCGCTTTTCCCCTTCTCTTTCCTTTTTCTTTCTTTCTTTCCACTTCTCTCTCTCTCTTTTCCCTCTTTCACCCTCCCTCTTCTCTCCCCGCGGAGGACTCACCCGACAAGCCTCCACCCCGGACTCCCATTCAATCCCCATTCAGAAAACGGGAGCTAGCAACTCAAAGAGGAGGAGGAGGCGGGTGTGTGCGTGTATGTGTGTGTGTTGTGCCCAGCTCGGCTTTCGGCAAGCCTTACTTTACCTCGGGTGAGATGAGATTGAGGGGGACGTTCTCATTGCTTTTCCAGTGCGGCCTTGGAAAAGACCCGCGGGCCAGATAAATGGCCTCAGCGGACCGTATGGGGGGCCCGGGCCGTAGTTTGGGGACCGCTGCTCTGAAGGATCTTATAGTGCTTATACGTTTCAGTGAAATTATTAAAATGAATGTAATTTTCCCTGTTCGCGTTTTGTGCTACTACTCTCTATAACTGAAATATAGTCTTGTTTAGATGGAGGAAAGCATCAAGAGGCCTTCCTTCAACAATAAAATCCACCAAGGATGATGTGAAGACAACCAACCAAGCTGAGCAGTTTGGTCTAGTGGTTAAAGCACGACGCTAGGAGACTGTGAGTTATAGTGCCACCTTAGGCATGAAACCAACTGGGTGACTTTGGGTCAATGTATTTTTATTTTATTTATTTATTTATTTAGTCCAATACACAATGAGGGTTTTAGTGGGTATATATCTATATACACATAGTAAAATACATGATGAAGGTTATACAGTGATCCCTCGATCATCGCGAGGGTTCCGTTCCAGGACCCCTCGCGATGATCGATTTTTCGCAAAGTAGCGGTGCGGAAGTAAAAACACCATCTGCGCATGCGCAGATGGTGTTTTTACTTCCACCGCCGCCCGCCCTTCGCCCGCCGTTGCCAGCTCCGCTTCCCAGCTGGGAAGCGGAGCTGGGGTGTCCCGAAGCGCGCGCGCGCGCTTGCGGACACCTCAGCTCCGCTTCCCAGCTGAGAAGCGGAGCTGGGGTTTCCCGAAGCGCGCGCCACCCGCCATTGCCAGCTCCGCTTCCCAGCTGGGAAGCGGAGCTGGGGTGTCCCCGCGCGCGTGCCGCCCGCCCACGCCGTTGCTCGCGCCTTACCGGGGGAAGACCCAGGGAAGCCTCTGCCCGGCGGGGAAACTCTACCATCTACGCATGCGTGGAAGGGCACGCATGCGCAGATGGTGGAGTTTACTTCCGGGTTCAAAACTCGCGATATAGCGTTTCGCAATAGGCGAGATCGCGAAACTCGAGGGATCACTGTACAGGAGATACTCATAGTAAAATATATCTAAGAAATAATAGAAAAGAAGGTATAGTAACAGAACATATCAATGAAAGAATAGAAGAAGAGATATAGGAATAGAAGAAAGGTATAGGAGATATAGGAGAGCAATAGGACAGGGGACGGAAGGCACTCTAGTGCACTTGTACTCGCCCCTTACTGACCTCTTAGGAATCTGGAGAGGTCAACCGTAGATAATCTAAGGGTAAAGTGTTGGGGGTTTGGGGATGACACTGTGGAGTCCGGTAATGAGTTCCACGCTTCGACAACTCGGTTACTGAAGTCATATTTTTTACAGTCAAGTTTGGAGCAGTTAATATTAAGTTTAAATCTGTTGTGTGCTCCTGTGTTGTGGTTGAAGCTGAAGTAGTCGCCGACAGGCAGGACGTTGCAGCATATGATCTTGTGGGCAATACTTAGATCTCGTTTAAGGAGACTGTGAGTTGTAGTCCTACCTTAGGCATGAAAGCTGAAAGAACAAACTTCCAGCAGACGTGGTGGGTAAATCCACAGTAACCGAATTTAAACCTGCCTGGGATAAACATAGATCCATCCTAAGATAAAATACAGGAAATAGTATAAGGGCAGACTAAATGGACCTCGAGGTCTTTTTCTGCCGCCAATCTTCTATGTTTCCATGTTTCTAAGCTGGCTGGGTGACCATCCCATCTCACTGGGGTTGTTAATGTGAGGAAAATAGGAGGAGGAAGGAGTATATCAAGAATATACACTGACTTTGGTTATTTAAAAGTAAAAAGTGAAATGTAAATAAACAAACTTGCTGCAGAGCGGGCATTGACTAAGCCAGTGTTTCCCAACCTTGGCCACTTGAAGATATTTGGACTTCAACTTCCAGACTTCCCCAGCCAGGAGCATTGTTACCTGCAGAAGAAGCCGCTCGTCCCCGACGATGGAGGATTTACTCCAATCAATGATTTCTGAAAATGGCAGCTCCCACCCGTTGCTAAGCAGGACCGGGATGCACGCAGCCTGGATCAACGAGAGAACAGAGCAAGAATCACCAGGGTGCAGGAGAGGAGAGAGAAAGTGACCTGGGAGCAAAGAACAAAGAATGATCCATCAAGAAAAAAGAAAGAAGAAAGAAAGAAAGAAAGAAAGAAAGAGAGAAAGAAGGAAGGAAGGAAGGAAGAAAAAAGAAAGAAAGAAAGAAGAAAAAAAGAAAGAAAGAAAGAAAAAAGAAAGAAAGAAAGAAGAAAGAAAGAAAGAAGAAAGAAAGAAAGAAAGAAAAAGAAAAGAAAGAAAGAAGAAAAAAAGAAAGAAAAAAAGAAAGAAAGAAGAAAAAGGAAGGAAGGAAGGAAGGAAGGAAGGAAGGAAGGAAGGAAGGAAGGAAGGAAGAGTGCAAAAGGTGCACAACCAGTAGGGAAGGTAAGTCGAACCCACCCCTGAGCCATAGGTTTAGATTGGATGTGGCATTTTTATCCTTCTCAAGGACTTGACATAGGTAGACGTTGTTTGATGGTATTAAAGATATTATTGCAAAGATTGCTATTAACCTTTTCATTATGCTGTTAGAAATCTTGATAAGACTCCATTGTTGAAACACAGGAATGTTTCTATAATACGATTAGGAACAATTAACATACCATTGTTTAGCTAGCTTAGAGCACTGGGAAGAGAGAAAGGAAAGAAAAAATATTCCATTCACGTTAATTGCAATTTGGGATGTCAACATGACAAGCATATAATGACTTGGATTATTATTTTTTTAATTCCAACTTTGAAAACAAGAACCATTACAGCTCACATCAAAGCACTGTTTGTATAGTCTATAGATAATCCTCGATTTACAAGCACAATTGAGCCCAGAATTGATGTTGCTAAGCAAGACAGCTGTTAAATGAGTTCTGACCCATTTTACAACCTTTATTTCGACAGCTGTTAAGTGAATCCCTGAACTTTTTAACTTAGTAAGTCAATCAAGTTTCTCCATTTACTCTGCTTGTCAGAAATTGGTCAGGGATGCAGCAACCAGGATAAATACATGTCAGTTACCAAGGACTGAGTCTGCGGAGAGGGACGGCATACAAATCTAATTAATAATAGTAATAATAATAAATAAATAATAATAATAATTATTATTATTATTACTATTATTATTATTATTATTATTATTGAGCAAGCAAAACTAATGTGGGACTTCCGACTTCAGACTGACCGAATTCTGAAGCATAACACACCAGACATTGTGATTGTGGAGAAAAAGAAAGTATGGATCATCGACATCGCAATCCCAGGGGACAGCAGAATTGAGGAGAAGCAGAAATTAGTGAAATACGAAGATCTAAAAATCGAGCTGCAACGACTCTGGCATAAGCCCATGAAAGTGATCCCAGTGGTACTTGGCACGCTGGGCACAGTGCCAAAGGATCTCAGCGGACATTTGAAAATCATCGCAATTGACAAAATCTTCATCTGTCAATTGCAAAAGGCCGCTTTACTGGGATCAGTAAACATAATTTGCCGCTACATCACGCAGTCCTAGGTGCTTGGGAAGCGCCCGACTGGTGATGAAATACGAAATCCAGCATAGTGATCTCGTTTCCTGTGTTGTACTGATATAATAATAATAATAATAATAATAATAATAATAATGATAATAATAATAATAATAATAATCCTAGGTGCTTGGGAAGCGCCCAACTGGTGATGAAATACGAAATCCAGCATAGTGATCTCGTTTGCTGTGTTGTACTAACATAATAATAATAATAATAATAATAATAATAATAATAATTATTATTATTATTATTATTATTATTTTGATCATGTGATTGTCGGGATGCTCCAATGGTTGAAAGTGTGAGAAATGATCATAATTTTCCTTTTTTTCCATTGTAAGTTGAACTGGTCACTAAACACATGGTTGTAAATCAAGGACTATCTGTATAAAGAGCTGCGGTGGCGCAGTGGTTAGAATGCAGTACTGCAGGCTACTCCTGCTGACTGCCAGCTGACTGCAATTAGGCAGTTTGAATCTCACCAGGCTCAAAGTTGACTCAGCCTTCCATCCTTCCGAGGTGGGTCAAATGAGGACCCAGATTGTTGGGGGCAATTTGCTGACTCTGTAAACCTCTTAGAGGGGGCTGTAAAAGCACTGTGAAGTGGTATATAAGTTTAAGTGCTATTGCTGTTTCTCCCCTTCTTTCCTTGGTCCTGGTAGTGTTAGAATGCAGGGTTGCAGGCAAACTCTGCCCACAGCCTGGAGTTCGATCCTAACTGGCTCCTGATGGACTCAGACTTCCATCCTTCGGAAGTGGGTAAAATGAGGACCCAGATTATTGGGGGCAAGAGGCCGACTCTGTAAACTGCTTAGAGAGGCTGTAAAGCACTGAAAAGTGGCATATATCATGTTTCCCCCCCAAAATAAGACCCTGTCTTATATTTTTTGAGCCCTGAAATAAGAGCTTGGCCTTTATATATATATGATATATATATATATATTATATATATATGATTCGACACAAAAATGTAACCCTTCCCTGGTACAGAGTTGAAGGGATTGGATACTGTAGCCTAGAGGATAGTTCTCTGCCTTACAAGGCAAAGGTTGCAGGTTCAAGTCCCAGTGGATATGGCTAGCTGATGAGGCCAAAATAAGGCCGAAATAGATCTATCCTAGTCTCCCTTAATTTTCAAATATATATATGTCACATGTTTAAGCTAAATTTGAAAATTAAGGGAGACTAGGATAGATCTATTTCGGCCTTATTTTGGCCTCATCAGCTAGCCATACCCACTGGGACTTGAACCTGCAACCTTTGCCTTGTAAGGCAGAGAATTATCCTCTAGGCTACAGTATCCAATCCCTTCAGCTCTGTATATATATATAAAACAACAACACAAAATATATATGTTTACAAAAAAAATAATTTGAAAGTGAGAAATATAAAAATGAATACAAATACTGTACAGTGGTACCTCTATTTAAGAACGCCTCTATTTAACAACTTTTCTAGATAAGAACCAGGTGTTCAAGATTTTTTTGCCTCTTCTTAAGAACCGTTTTCTACTTAAGAACCCGAGCCCGGAAAAATTTCCCAGTAAATTTGAGAGCGGCACGAAGGCCCGGTCAGTTTCCTACCATTCCCCTTTAATCCCGGCCAGAGGAGCCTTTCGGTGGTACTTAAGGAGGCTCTGCTCTGCTCCCCTCCACTCCGTTATTCTATTCTATTCTATTCTATTCTATTCTATATTCTACTCTCCATTCCATTTTATTTTATTATTTATTTTATTTATTTTATTTTATTTTATTTATTTTATTTTATTTTATTTATTTTATTTTATTTTATTATTTTATTTTATTTTATTTTATTATTTTGTTTTGTTTTATTTTATATATTTTATTTTATTCTATTCTATATTCTATTCTCCATTTTTTTTTAAAATTCTATTCTATTCTATTCTATATTTTATTCCATTCCATTCCATTCTATTCTAGAAACCCAATGCTTACTTTAAGCATGAAAGCTGACTGGGTGACTTTGGACCAGTCCCAAGCCACCTGTAAGGTGTGGTGGAAAAGAAGAGTTGGGAAGATCAGGTATGTTCGCCGCCTTGAATTATACATAACATAAAAAGAGGGATAAAAATCTAAGAACAATACAGTAATAATAACCACGTACCTGCAACGCTTCTAGGAACCGGAAGGACCCCAAACGTCTCCCGCGGGGAATGATACAAAAAGTAGAGTTGTGCAAAAGCTCCTGATAATCATATCTGGGAAAAGACAACACAATAACGTTGCATAGCAGTGGCAATCGTTCAACACTCTTGTTCCTTTCCTTTAATTTAATTCCCAACCCGTTTAGACTTCTCTAACAGGATGGAACTTTGTGGAACGGAAAGAATCCTTTCTCATTTTGGATTTCCTAGTGGTGCCCCATCCTATCTGAGCAATACCCAAGCAAATTTGCCCTCCAGCTTTTTTGGGATTGTTGTGGTTAGCTCTGGCTCTGCTCCTGCCCCAAGGACTGTGGATGTAGGGGAGACATCCACATGCTGCAGGCCTGTTTTGCCCCCGGTGGAATCTGCTGATGAAGGCTCCTCTGACCAAGAAGACAGGAGTGACAGGGAGGAGGAGAGTGTGGCAGACAGCTCAGAAGGAGATCAATTATTTAGCTCCTCCTTGGATTCAGAACAAGAGTTAATGATACAGCCACGCATGCGGAGAGCGATGCATAGGCAGCAACAACTGAGAGATTATTATCAAAGAAAATGAGGCCACCTGTGGTTGGGTGGGGCTGTGGCAATTAGTGAGGTTGCTATAAAGAGCAGCCTGTGGGCTTGGCCATTGAGGCGGATTATCTGATCGTTGTGTTTCGTGACTGCTTTACTGACTTTGACCTTTTGTGTGCTGATTTTTCCCCGCTTTGAAACTAAACCAGAGCAAAGTGTGTTTCACTTTGTGAAAGAAGGAGGACTGTGAATTGCCTCACAGCTGCAAGCTAAGTATCACAGGACTGATAAGGGACTTGTACAAATTACCAGTTTGTTTGGAGACGAGTGCTCTTTGCTATACCAAAAGAGGGCTTGGTTTAAGGGAATTTTCATTATAAAGAACATTGTTTTGAATTTTCAAACGTGTCTGTGTCTGAAATTGTATCTGTGCATTTTTGGGAGGATTCTACCAGAGAGCTCGACAGAACAGGGATTACCATCAATCCCAAACCAACCGCACCCTCTCTTGCCGAGAAATTTGTAATTGCGACAGGTGGTGTCCAACCTTGGCAACTTGAAGACTTGTGGACTTCAACTCCCAGAATTCTCTAGCCAGATTTAAAAGTCTGTAAATTCATAGCCAGCCAGGTTACCTGCGGGACCGCCTTCTGTTGCATGAGTCCCAGTGACCGCTGGCTGGGGAATTCTGGGAGTTGAAGTCCAAATATCTTCAAGTTGCCAAGGTTGGGAAACACTGAACTAGACAATGTCGTTTGGTAGGACCTAGGGCAGTGAAGGGCTACCAAATTTTTTACTACCACACTGTGGGCGTGACAGGTGGGAATAGCTTGATGATCATGGGCCTTGGCCAAGGATTTTCCAAGAACCTCAAAACAATCCCCATATCAATGGGCTCAAAACAAGCAGGTCATCGAATTTACCCTCATCCTAGAACTGAACAGCTACAGTGAAATGATTGAAACTTTTCCTTAGAATTTTGAAAGCACATTTTGAGCATTGTCATATATTTATTTATTTATTTTATTATTTATTTTATTACTTAGATTTGTATGCCGCCCCTCTCCGAAGACTCGGGGCGGCTCACAACACGTGGAAACAAATCATAATAATCTGATAAATTTAAAATTAAAAGATTTAAAAAACCCATACACTAACAGACATAAACACAAGCATACCATATATAAATTAAACATGCCCAGGGAAGATGTTTCAGTTCCCCATGCCTGACGGCAAAGGTGGGTTTTAAGAGTTTACGGAAGGCAGGGAGAGTAGGGGCAGTTCTAATCTCCGGGGGGAGTTGGTTCCAGAGGGCCGGTGCCGCCACAGAGAAGGCTCTTCCCTGGGGCCCGCCAACCGACCAATATTTGCCTTCATGATTAAAATGGCCACTCACAAAATAATCACTTACTCAAAGGCTACAATCTAAAATGTTCCTTGCTACTTTCACAGCCTAAGTGAACATCGCAAATGTTCCATTCCACGTAACAGTCTTAACCTTCCTTCCTGCAGACTGCCAAACAAAATCAGGTTTCTGGAAAACGTTTCAAGCATTATTCATTTTATTTTTCTAGGCTAGGGGTCCCCAAACCTGGCAATTTAAGACAATAATGATAATAATAATAATAATAATAATAATAATAATAATAATGAGAAGCATGCATTAGCTGACTGTGTGAAGGGGAGCAAAGAGTCAGCATTGTTGGAGGTCAACAATAGGAAGCTTCTCAAGGTGAAGCAAACTAAGGACCAGTACAGAAAAACTGTAACTCAGTGTCATATGGACAGATGGCGGAACAAGCATTGCATGGTCAGTTCTTGGAGAAGATTGAAGGCAAAGTGGATAAAGAAAAGACCTGGTCATGGCTTCCAAGTGGAACACTCAAAAAGGAGACAGAAGGACTAATACTGGCGGCACAAGAACAGGCCATTAGAACAAATGCTGTGAAAGCCAGAATTGAAAAATCAACAGACGATCTGAAGTGCAGACTCTGTAAAGAAACAGATGAAACAATCGATCACATACTCAGCTGCTGCAGAAAGATCGCACAGACTGACTACAAGCATAGACATGATGCTGTGGCACAGATGATCCACTGGAACTTGTGCCGGAACTACCATTTACCAGTGGCAAAGAACTGGTGGGATCATAAGCCCGAAAAAGTGGTCAAAAATGGAGGCAAGCAAAACTACTGTGGACTTCCGACTTCCGACTGACCGAATTCTGAAGCATAACACACCAGACATTGTGATCGTGGAGAAAAAGAAAGTATGGATCATCAACATCGCAATCCCAGGAGACAGCAGAATTGAGGAGAAGCAGCTAGAGAAATTAGTGAAATACGAAGATCTAAAAATCGAGCTGCAACGACTCTGGCATAAGCCTGTGAAAGTGGTCCCAGTGGTACTTGGCACGCTGGGCGCAGTGCCAAAGGATCTCAGCGGACATTTGAAAACCATTAAAATTGACAAAATCTCCACCTGTCAATTGCAAAAGGCCGCTTTACTGGGATCGGCAAACATAATTCGCCGCTACATCATACAGTGCTAGGTGCTTGGGAAGCACCAGACTGGTGATGAAATACAAAATCCATCTCCGTAGACTCGGGGCAGCTAACAACAATAATAAAAACAGCATATAACAATCCAATATTAAAACAGTTAAAAACCCTTATTGTAAAACCAAACATACATACAGACATACCATGCATAAAATTGTAAAGGCCTAGGGGGAAAGAGTATCTCAATTCCCCCATGCCTGGCGGCAGAGGTGGGTTTTAAGTAGCTTACGAAAGGCAAGGAGGGTGGGGGCAATTCTAATCTCTGAGGGGAGTTGATTCCAAAGGGCCAGGGCCGCCACAGAGAAGGCTCTTCCCTTGGGCCCGCCAAACAACGTTGTTTAGTCGACGGGACCCGAGAAGGCCAACTCTGTGGGACCTTATCGGACGCTGGGATTCATGCGGTAGAAGGCGGTTCTGGAGGTATTCTGGTCCGATGCCATGTAAGGCTTTAAATACTATAACCATTATGAACTCCAACTCCAGAATCCTCCAGCCAGCTATGAAGACCTCTGTTCTAGAGAATACTATAGCCATTCGGAAAAGAGGGCCAGGCAGAAACCCAGATCACATACAATTAATTTCAGGTCTTATCTCCTTATACTTTTCCTAGACACTTTTGTTTGTAGCAGAATTGCCGCTTTGGAGTTTTTAAATGCTTTCGGAAGAACGCAGAGGCTGCCCGAAGAGGACGCCCTACATTTTCTTTCCAATCTTTTTGTGCAAATTGGGTGCTGTGGTGTGGAGCTCCATCTTCGCTACCCCACTGTGTCCATCCCCCCGTCCAGGCAGCAACCCACCCCTGGACCTAGGGGCAGTGATGGCGAACCTATGGCACAGGTGCCACAGGTGGCACGCGGAGCCATATCTCCTGACACACGAGCCGTTGCCTAGCTCAGCTCCAATGTGCATGTGTGTACCAGCCAGTTAATTTTTTGCTCACACAGAGACTCTGGGAGGGCGTTTTTGGCTTCCAGAGAGCCTCCAGGAGGATGGGGGAGGGCGTTTTTACCCTACTGAGCCTACTGGCCCCACTAAAATTCAATTCAATTCAATTTATTAGGTTTGTATGCCGCCCCTCTCCGTGGACTCGGGGCGGCTCACAACGATAATAACACAATATATAACAAATCTAATAATTAAAAGTCATTAAAAACCCCTTATTAAAAAGAAAACATACACACAAACATACCATGCCTAAACTGTATAGGCCCAGGATAGATGTCTCAGTTCCCCCATGCCTGGCGGCAGAGGTGGGTTTTAAGAAGTTTACAAAAGACAAGGAGGGTGGGGGCAATTCTAATCTCCGGGAGGAGCTGGTTCCAGAGGGTCGGGGCCACCACAGAGAAGGCTCTTGCCTGGGTCCCGCCAGATGACATTGTTTAGTCAACAGGACCCGGAGAAGGCCAATTCTGTGGGACCTAACTGGTCGCTGGGATTCGTGCGGCAGAAGGCGGTCTGTTATTTTGCTGAAAGAGGAGTAGATGCTTGGAACAAACTTCCAGCAGACATGGTTGGCAAATCCACAGTAGTGAATTTAAACATGCCTGGGATAAACATATATCCATCCTAAGATAAAATACAGGAAATAGTATAAGGGCAGACTAGAGGGACCATGAGGTCTTTTTTTCTGCCGTCAATCTTCTATGAAGAACTTCACGGAATGTCTCCTGGAAATTTCCACTGAGAAATTCCTCGGAAGGCAGAGACGATTCAGGCAAGATCGGAAGCGGGTTCGTTTCCAACGTCCTTTTAAATAAGCGTCCTAAGAGCAAGGAATGGATCCAGGGCCTGTGTGCCAAGACGGAGACCAGGGGTGGAGGACAGAAATTTCCACTGTCTTTTGTTAAAGAGCCTGACTTCTCCCTCACCACAAACGTACAAACATCCTTAGCAAGGAGAGGAGGCAAATCACAAAACACCTTTGTACGAGGATAATTTCCCCCTGGATGGAGACAGGGGGATTTTTCCTGCCAGCCCTCCGGCTTTCTGACTTGCGACAGAAGCGAAGGTGTTTATGCACACAGCCAACAGTGGTTCCCGCTGCAGGCAACTCGGGGATATGCCCATAAATTATTTCTTACACCCAGAAATTTATTAGTCACCCTGGAATCCAGCCATAAAGCAAAGAAGATTAAAAAAAAAACCCATGTCAAATCAAAGGAAGAACACCGTAAAATGAATTGGGCAGGGGAGAAATGAGACAGGGACAGTAATTGTTGGATAAGCAGCCGATGGTTAGAATGGCATCTTAATGATCTGAAATTATTTGGAGATGCGTGCTCCCCAAAAACACAGTGTAGGATTGGGGGAATAAATACGAGGAATGAAAGGCTGGAGAAAGTGGAAAGATCCTCACTCAGGAGGGGAAGAGAAGGAGAAGGAGGAAGAGAAGGAGGAGGAGGAAGAGAGGAGAAGGAGGAGGAAGAGGAGGAGGAGGAGAAAAAGGAGAAGGAAGAAGAGAAGAAGAGCAAAGGAGAAGAAGAGAAGAGGAAAAAGAAGAGGAGGAGGAGGAGGAGAAGGAGGAGGAGAGGAAGAAGAGGAAGAAGAGGAAGAAGAAGGAGAAGAGAAGGAGGAGGAGAAAGAGGAGGAGGAGAAAATGGAGGAGGAAGAAGAGAAGAAGAAGAGCAAAAGGAGAAGAGGGAGGAAGAGGAAAAGAAGAGGAGGAGGAGGAGAAGGAGAGGAAGAAGAGGAAGAAGGAGAAGAGAAGGAGAAGGAGGAGGAGAAAGAGGAGGAGGAGGAAGAGGAGAAAATGGAGGAGGAAGAAGAGAAGAAGAAGAGCAAAAGGAGAAGAAGAGGAAGAGGAAAAAGAAGAGGAGGAGAGAAGGAGAAGGAGAGGAAGAAGAGGAAGAAGAAGGAGAAGAGGAGGAGGAGGAGGAGGAGGAGAGGAGGAGGAAGAAGAGAAGAAGAAGAGCAAAAGGAGAAGAAGAGGAAGAGGAAAAAGAAGAGGAGGAGAAGGAGAAGGAGAGGAAGAAGAGGAAGAAGGAGAAGAGAAGGAGAAGGAGGAGGAGAAAGAGGAGGAGGAGAAAATGGAGGAGAAGAAGAGAAGAAGAGCAAAAGGAGAAGAAGAGGAAGAGGAAAAGAAGAGGAGGAGGAGAAGGAGAAGAAGAGGAAGAAGAAGGAGAAGAGGAGGAGGAGGAGAGGAGGAGGAAGAAGAGAAGAAGAAGAGCAAAAGGAGAAGAAGAGGAAGAGGAAAAAGAAGAGGAGAAGGAGAAGGAGAGGAAGAAGAGAAGAAGAAGGAGAAGAGGAGGAGGAGGAGGGGAGGAGGAGGAGAGGAGGGAGGAGGAAGAAGAGAAGAAGAGCAAAAGGAGAAGAAGAGGAAGAGGAAAAAGAAGAGGAGGAGAATGAGAAGGAGAGGAAGAAGAGGAAGAAGAAGGAGAAGAGGAGGAGGAGGAGAGGAGGAGGAAGAGAGAAGAAGAAGAGCAAAAGGAGAAGAAGAGGAAGAGGAAAAAGAAGAGGAGGAGGAGAAGGAGAAGGAGAGGAAGGAGGAAGAAGGAGAAGAGAAGGAGAAGGAGGAGGAAAAAGAAGGAGAGGAAGAGGAGGAGGAGAAGAAGAAGAAGAAGAAGAAGAAGAAGAAGAGAAGAAGAAGAAAAGAAGAAAAAGAAGAAAAAGAAGAAGAAAGAAGAAAAGAATCTTTTATATTGTGGTGGGGGCGAAGACGAGATATTCTGGTTATTCCTTTGCAGGGACGTAGCAAGACTTGCCTGGTTCAGTGAAGAGGCCAACAGATGTGCCTGATGTGAACGCCCTGCCTTTCGTTCTACCGTATAATCATTTCCCTGGCAATCTGCAACTTCCTGGCTTCCTACACTACCATTTAGTTATTTACTCTGACTGCTCCGAGTGCTGACTCAGGGGCCCTCCGTTGCATTCCTCTCCCTATTTTTCCCCCCAAAACATCAACCCTGTGAGATAAATTGCACCGAGAGAGAAGGACGATCAAAGCTCTTGAGGGAGCCATGACGAAGTGGGTCTTCAGGTTCCTTATCCAACAATGTCATCACTACATAACACAGTCTCTAATACAAAAGGAAAGATATTAGTATAGTCTTTCTCAGTCTTGGTGACTTTAATCCCAGAATCCCCCAGCCAGCCAGTCCTGTCAACTAAACAATGTCGTTTGGCGGGACCCAGGGGAAGAGCCTTCTCTGTGCGGCCCCAGCCCTCTGGAACCAGCTCCCCACAGAGATTAGAATTGCCCCCACCCTCCTCGCCTTTCGTAAGCTCCTTAAAACCCACCTCTGCCGTCAGGCATGGGGGAACTGAGATATTCCTTCCCTCTAGGCCTATACAATTATGCATGGTATGTCTTGTGTGTATGTTTGGTTTTATAATAAGGGTTTTTAGTTGTTTTAGTATTGGATTGTCACATGCTGTTTTATTATTGTTGTTAGCCGCCCTGAGTCTACGGAGAGGGGCGGCATACAAATCCAATAAATAATAATAATAATAATAATAATAATAATAATAATAATAATAATAAGCCACTCCTATAGTGTGGTAGTAAAAATGTGGTAGCCCTTCACTGGTTACACCCACAAAGAATTACTGGAGAATTTCTGCTGCTTCTGGAGAAATTGGGGGAAATCAATTCATCCAATCATAAATTTGGGAAGGATTTTGAAACGCCATATGAGCTGCCCGCCCTCCATTCCTCGCCCACCCCCTGCATCTTTTTCCTATTAGCCCAGATTTTGTGAGACATTCGAGCCTAGGCAACATACAGTGGTACCTCTACCTAAGAACGCCTCTACTTAAGAACTTTTCTAGATAAGAACTGGGTGTTCGAGATTTTTTTGCCTCTTCTTAAGAACCATTTTCTACTTAAGAAGCCGAGCCGGAAAAATTTCCCCGGAAATTTGAGAGCGTCACGATGGCCCGGTCAGTTTCCTGCCATTCCCCTTTTAATCCTGGCCATCTCGGGCTTTTCTGGGCTGCCAGAGGAGCCTTTCGGTGGCGCTTAAGGAGGCTTTGGCAGCCCAGAGCAAACAAAGCATTTCCTTTCTTTGGACGCTTGGAAAGGGAATAAATTTCTGCCAGCACCCAGAGAAAAGAAACGCTCCCTTCGCTCTGGGCAGCGACTGTCCTCCTCCTCTTCCTCCTCCCACCCAAATTCCAAGCTTTTATTTCTTTCCTAATGGGTTTGCACGCATTATTTGCTTTTACATTGATTCCTATGGGAAAAATGGCTTCTACTTACCAACTTTTCTACTTAAGAACTGGTCACGGAACGAATTAAGTTCTTAAGTAGAGGTACCACTGTATTTGTTTTGCACAACACTTGCACCCGCTGGCTAATATGCCTCCTGCGAGATATTCGAGGAGGAGGAGACTGTAATCACGCTGTGTTAAATAAATTCACCTGCGGCACCTAATAGGTATCCTACAACGCATTACAAGGCTTTATGAAATGTCTCCTCCACTAAAGATGCCACCTTCTCAATTGCTTGGGGAATATATTTTTTCACACAAAGTAATTACTTAGCATTATGAGATAAAGGCGAACAATCTGTTGCCCTCCCAGATGTTATTGAAGTAGGGCTGCCATCGTTCACTGCTGTGAGCCGCCCCGAGTCTGCGGAGAGGGGCGGCATACATATCTAATAAATAATAATAATAATAATTACTCACGTTGGGCCTTAGCTGTCTAAAACTGCTGGAAACCAAAGCGAATTAACTTTTAAAAGTATGGATCAAATGGATTTCTCTCCTTCTGTTTGTCCTCAACTATGTTTTTTTTATTGTTTGTTTGTATGTTTGTTTATTTGTTTATTATTTATTTATTTATTTAGTTAGTTAGTCCAATACATAATACACATTGAAGAGAATAGATATGTAATAATATAAGTAAAGAAAAGAATAGAAGAAAAGATATAAAAGTATAGGTGAACATATTTGAAAGGAAGAAAAGATAAATGAGATAAGGAGAGACAATTGGACAGGGGACGGAAGGCACACTGGTGCACTTATGCACGCCCCTTACTGACCTCTTAGGAACCTGGAGAGGTCAATCGTGGATAGTTTAGGGGAAAGAAAGTTTCTGCCCCCCCCCAACATCTTATAAACCATATAGGGCTTTATATATAAAGCCCTACATGGCATCGGACCAGAATACCTACGGGACCGCCTTCTGCCGCACGAATTCCCAGCCGCCAATTCGGTCCCACAGAGTTGGCCTTCTCCGGGTTCCGGCGACTAAACAGTGTCATCTGGCAGGACTAGGGGAAGAGCTTCTCTGTGGTGGCCCCGGCCCTCTGGAATTAACTCCCCTCGGATATTAGGACTGCCCCACCCGCCTTCCACAAGATGTTGAGAAGACCCATTTATGTCGCCAGGCATGGGGGGACTAATTCCCTCCCTCACCCTCCCCCCCTTCCGACTGTAGCCTTTGAGAGTGGTATGACTGTGTAGTATTGATTGTTTATTAATATTAATGGTTTTAATTCTAGTTTTTATTAATATTGGATTTGTATCACTGTTCATTGTATTGTTATTGTTGTGAGCTGCCCCGAGTCCTCGGAGAGGGGCGGCATACAAATCTAATAAATTATTATTAATTATTATTATTATTATTATTATTATCTTGGTGGCCTGCAACCTAGCATCCGCCCACAGCCTTCTTGAAGTTCGACGGGATGAAAGAAAAGTTTCTGGAAACTGTAAAAGGAGAGTTAAAGACACCGTAGGACACTTATAACCAGAGTGGAAAAATCCAATCTTTGCATTCGGTTTCGACACATCAACTTATGTGCTCCAACAATCAGCAATTCAGTGGGTCAGAGAGAACAAAGAAATTAGTGTGACGCAGCATGGAAGGGGTTTTTTTTCTTAATTTTAAAAGGTTTTATTTATAAAACACAGACATAAACACTCCGAGTCTTCGGAGAGGGGCAGCATACAAATCTAATGAATGAACGAATGAATGAATGAATGAATGAATGAATGAATGAATGAATGAATGAATAAATAAATAAATAAGACAAACAAAACACTAAGAAAAAAGATTTGGACAGCTTTACGACGTGCCTTCGTTACAATTCTAATAGTGTTTCTTTTCTATTACGCAGAACATACTTACATCATATAGATAAAATCTAGGTAACAATCTTAATTAGGTATATCTATCTTTTTTCCCTTTTATGCCCGAAAACTCTGATCTTTATTCCCCAAATTTCCTATCACTTTTTAACTTTCTTCCCCTTCTTCCTAGCCATTCATAAAATTTATCCCAACAGTGGTAAATTCTCCTCCTCTTTGTTTTTTATTTCTTAGTTAAGCTGTCCATTTCTGCACATATAGTTATTTTTTCAATAGTGCCTTCTCCAGTAGGTATAGTTTCATTTTTCCAATATTTTATTTATTTACTTTTTACTGATTGATTTTGTCCAGTGCACAACGAGCGTTTTAGTGCAATCGTTATCCTTGCTGCTGTTGTTATGTGCAGAATTAGGTACAATTGATTTTTATCAAATTTCTCTGGGGCAAAGAAGGGTTTTCTCCATGTTAATTGGGAAGTAGAAACATAGAAACATAGAAGACTGACGGCAGAAAAAGACCTCATGGTCCATCTAGTCTGCCCTTATACTATTTCCTGTATTTTATCTTAGGATGGATATATGTTTATCCCAGGCATGTTTAAATTCAGTTCCTGTGGATTTATCTACCATGTCTGCTGGAAGTTTGTTCCAAGGATCTACTACTCTTTCAGTGAAATAATATTTTCTCATGTTGCTTTTGATCTTTCCCCCAACTAACTTCAGATTGTGTCCCCTTGTTCTTGTGTTCACTTTCCTATTAAAAACACTTCCCTCCTGAACCTTATTTAACCCTTTAACATATTTAAATGTTTCGATCATGTCCCCCCTTTTCCTTCTGTCCTCCAGACTATACAGATGGAGTTCATTAAGTCTTTCCTGATACGTTTTATGCTTAAGACCTTCACCATTCTTGTAGCCCGTCTTTGGACCCGTTCAATTTTGTCGATATCTTTTTGTAGGTGAGGTCTCCAGAACTGAACACAGTACTCCAAATGTGGTCTCACCAGCGCTCTATATAAGGGGATCACAATCTCCCTCTTCCTGCTTGTTATACCTCTAGCTATGCAGCCAAGCATTCTACTTGCTTTTCCTACCGCCCGACCACACTGCTCACCCATTTTGAGACTGTCAGAAATCACTACCCCTAAATCCTTCTCTTCTGAAGTTTTTGCTAGCACAGAACTGCCAATGCAATACTCAGATTGAGCATTCCTTTCCCAAGTGCATTATTTTACGTTTGGAAACATTAAACTGCGGTTTCCATTGCTTGACCATTTATTTAGTAAAGCTAAATCATTTACCATATTACAGACCCCTCCAGGAATGAATATCAACCCTATTGCACACTTTAGAGTCATCGGCAAATAGGCAAACCTACCCTACCAAACCTTCCCCTAGGCTACCTTCTGGTCCAAAATTTCAAGAGGTTAAGGATGACCTAAACTCTCCACCCTGCTCTGTAATTTTACACCAGTTCTCTAAATTTCCTAATTTGCCAACATTTGCTGGGATGGACCACCGGCTTGTTCAAACCATGTTAGGAATGTAAGATTTGCACAGTGGTTTCACACCTCGGGCTTTCCAACCAGCTAAGAGCTTGTTTTGCTGAGCTGCGAATTTTCGGGCATTTTCTTATGCCACAAAAATCCAAATGAAGACCGTCTCTTGCTGGGTCAGTTCAAATGTGGTTGCAAAAATGTGCAAACCCTGGAAATCATCATACGTTATGGAAAGTTATGATATTCTATACAGGATTAATGACACAGAGGATAGGAGAAGAGGCATGGTGCCAATGACTTAGCAAAGTGACCCAAAGGTAGGAAGGAAAAGACGAAGGAAAAAAATGGAATTAAGCAAAAAGTAAATTAAATGTAGGGCAATCTCATTTTGATTTCTAAATTCTCTTACTTTAAAAAAAAACCCTTTCTGAATTATCTCTGTCTCCTTTCCTCTTTTCTAATTAAAATAACATGATTTTTGTTTGGTAATGACAAGTTAAGGGATACAAATTTGCCAAATGGCTATCATTGTTTTAGGGCATGGATAGGTTCTCAAGCCTTATCTGGATTGATTGATTGATTGATCATTTATTTATTTAGATTAGATTAGATTAGATTTATTGTATTTATATGCCGCCCCTCTCGCAAACTCGGGGCGGCTCACAACAATAATAAAAAACAGTACATAATAACAAATCCAATGCCCACCAATCTAATTACAATTTAAAATTAATAATTCATAAAAACAGTCCCAATAAATATAAAAAACAGGCACACAGTCAATCAGTCAAATGGGAAAAACAACATGGGCAAGGGGAGATGTTTAAGTCCCCCCATGCCTGACGGCAGAGGTGGGTCTTAAGGAGTTTACGAAAGGCAGGGAGGGTGGGGGCAATCCTAATCTCAGGGGGGAGCTGGTTCCAGAGGGTCGGGCCCCCCACAGAGAAGGCTCTTCCCTGGGTCCCGCCAGACGGCATTGTTTAGTCAACGGGACCCGAAGAAGGCCGACTCTGTGGACCTAATTTATTTATTCATTTGTCCAATACACAATACATATGGAAGAGAATAGACATGAAGTAATATATATAAGATAATATGTAAAAATGGAGAAGATATATGAAAGGAAGAAAATATATATGATATATGAGATAAAGGAAAGACAATTGGACAGGGGACGGAAGGCACACATTTTTCCCTTAGACTATCCACGATTGACCTCTCCAGGTTCCTAAGAGGTCAGTAGGGGGCGTACGTAAGTGCACTAGTGTGCCTTCCGTCCCCTGTCCAATTGTCTTTCCTTTATCTCATATATCATATATATTTTCTTCTTTCATATATCTTCTCCTCTATTTTTACATATTATCTTTATATATATTACTTCATGTCTATTCTCTTCCATATGTATTGTGTATTGGACAAATGAATAAATAAAATAAATAAATAACTTGATGTCACTCGGGTCAAGGGTTCCTGAAGGCTCAGCCAGAGCAAACGGGATTCTTCTTATAAACTTTTCTACTTAAGAACCTGGTCATGGAACAAATTAAGTTTGTAAGTAGAGGTACCACTGTATATATGTTTTCTTTTGTGTCGTTTTTAAATGTAAATAACTAAATAAATTAAAAAAAAATTTAAAAAGTTGAATGGTTCTCAAGTTGAACTTCTAAACTTTCTCACGACTGGCGAAACTTCAGTCTTTTGGTAGCTGGCTCCAAACAAACAACTGATGGGCTATAATATTTTTGTCGTGGTTATAATATCGTCATCTGCCTAGTCCAGATCCTTGGGAAAAAGTCAATTGGTATATAAAAATGCCAAATCTATTCTAAACATTTGCCTGATTGTGTACAACGAATCATAATAATAATCCTGGTTCACAACAGGGATCCTTGAGTCCAAATGTAATTATAAGAGGAAGTTTACATAATTAAATATTTTCTCTCCCCATACAGACACTGTGACTCAGTTTCAGGGCATTTGGAATAAAAGCCCAATAGCACATTTTCGGAAAGACCTAATTTTCCAAGGGGAATATTCTATCCTCAATGTGTTCTTGTGATTCGTGGCTCAATGCAAACTTGTCCAGTTTCAAATAAGAACTGTAGTAGCAGCAGCAGTAGAAGCAACCGTTGTTAAACCACTTTTGACTTTTCGTGAATTTTTAACCGAAAGGAAGAAGGGTCCCAAATTCTTTTGGCACGCCAAGAAGCCCCAAGGAGACTAAAAAGGAACCAGGCTGCCTTTTAAGAGACACAAGTAGCAAAGCAAATACTTCCACCCTCCAGCCGAGGATCGAAGTATAATGGCTTTTCTTCTCTTAATCCTGTAGCAGTGTGTGAGGACTATCAACCCCAACATTCCCAGCCAACGCAGATAATGCTTGTGATGGTTGACAACTTGGAATTTGAATTCCCAATATACAAGGGTCACACCAGATGGCCACACTGGTTTTGTTCGCAAGAAACCAAATTCAAAGAATCACAATCCCCAATTTTGCATTGCCCACAGGATCATATGCTGCAACGTTCTACCTGTCAATGACTATTTCAGCTTCAATCGCAACAACACAAGAGCACGCAACAGATTCAAACTTAATATTAACCGCTCCAAACTTGACTGTAAAAAGTTTGACTTCAGCAACCGAGTTGTCGAAGCGTGGAACTCATTACCTGACTCAGTAGTGTCAACCCCTAACCCCAAACATTTTTCCCTTAGACTATCCACGATTGACCTCTCCAGGTTCCTTAGAGGTCAGTAAGGGGCATACGTAAGTGCACCAGCGTGCCTTCCGTCCCCTGTCCAATTGTCTCTCCTTATCTCATTTATCTTTTCTTCCTTTCAAATTTGTTCACCTATACTTTTATATCTTTTCTTCTATTCTTTTCTTTACTTATATTATTACATATCTTTCTCTTCAATGTGTATTACGTATTGGACTAAATACATATACAAACAAACAAACAAATAAATAAGTCTACTTGCAGTTTTCTGGCCAGAAAAAGAAGCTCTCGTCGAATTATAACTTGGACTCAGCTCTGCTGGTCTATGATCATAATTCATGAACTAATTAATGACTTAATGAACTCAATCTGTATAGCCTGGAGGACAGAAGGAAAAGCGGGGGGGGGGGGCATGATCGAAACATTTAAATATGTTAAAGGGTTAAATAAGGTCCAGGAGGGAAGTGTTTTTAATAGGAAAGTGAAAACAAGAACAAGGGGACACAATCTGAAGTTAGTTGGGGGAAAGATCAAAAGCAACATGAGAAAATATTATTTTACTGAAAGAGGAGTAGATACTTGGAACAAACGTCCAGCAGACGTGGTAGATAAAGCCACAGATAAATCCACAGAAAAGGACCTCATGATCCATCTAGTCTGCCCTCATACTATTTTCTGTATTTTATCTTAGGATGAATATATGTTTATCCCAGGCATGTTTAAATTCAGTGACTGTGCATTTACCAACCACGTCTGCTGGAAGTTTGTTCCAAGGATCTACTACTCTTTCAGTAAAATAATCTTTTCTCACGTTGCTTTTGATCTTTCCCCCAACTAACTTCAGATTGTGTCCCCTTGTTCTTGTGTTCACTTTCCTATTAAAAACACTTCCCTCCTGGACCTTATTTAACCCTTTAACATATTTAAATGTTTTGATCATGTCCCCCCTTTCCCTTCTGTCCTCCAGACTCTACAGATGGAGTTCATGAAGTCTTTCCTGATACGTTTTATGCTTAAGACCTTCCACCATTCTTGTAGCCCGTCTTTGGACCCGTTCAATTTTGTCAATATCTTTTTGTAGGTGAGGTCTCCAGAACTGAACACAGTATTCCAAATGTGGTCTCACCAGCGCTCTATATAAGGGGATCACAATCTCCCTCTTCCTGCTTGTTATACCTCTAGCTATGCAGCCAAGCATCCTACTTGCTTTCCCTACCGCCTGACCGCACTGCTCACCCATTTTGAGACTGTCAGAAATCACTCCCCCTAAATCCTTTTCTTCTGAAGTTTTTGCTAACACAGAACTGCCAATGCAATACATTATTTGCCCTTTTTCCTGCAGGTGGTTTGGGCAGAAGGTAAGGAAGTCTTTTGGGGTTCTGCTTTTGAAGGAAGCAGCTGGTGCAAAAAATAAAATGAAATACCCTTGGCTGCATCTGCGAGAGAAACACAATTAGTAACAAGAAGACGCACCAGGAACTCTTCAAAAACCGCTCTTACCTTCCCTGCCCAGTAATTATAGAAGACCTCCCTTATTACTTGTTGTGGTTAGCTCTGGCCCTGCTCCTGCCCCAAGGTCTGTGGATGTGGGAGAGACATCCACATGCTGCAGGCCTGTTTTGCCCCCGGTGGAATCTGCTGATGAAGGCTCCTCTGACCAAGAAGACATGAGTGACAGGGAGGAGGAGAGTGTGGCAGACAGCTCAGAAGGAGATCAATTATCTAGCTCCTCCTTGGATTCAGAACAAAAGTTAAAGATACAGCCACGCATGCGGAGAGCGATGCATAGGCAGCAACAACTGAGAGATTATTATCAAAGAAAATGAGGCCACCTGTGGTTGGGTGGGGCTGTGGTCATTAGTGAGGCTGCTATAAAGAGCAGCCTGTGGGTTTGGCCATTGTAGAGGATTATCTGATCGTTGTGTTTTGTGCCTGCTTTACTGACTTTGACCTTTGTGTGCTGATTTTTCCCCGCTTTGCAAATAAACCAAAGTGTGTTTCACTTTGTGAAAAAAGAAGGACTGTGAATTGCCTCCCAGCTGCAAGCTAAGTATCACAGAACTGATAAGGAACTTGTACCAATTACTAGTTTGTTTGGAGACAAGTGCTCTTTGCTATACCAAAAGAGGGCTTGGTTTAAGTGAATTTTCATTATAAAGAACATTGTTTTGAATTTTCAAACGTGTGTGTCTGAAATTTGTACCTGTGAATTTTTGGGAGGAGTCTACCAGAGAGCCCGACAGAACATTACTGAGTAATGATTACTCTCTCCCAGTTATTTTCTCTGGCTATACCGCAGAGGTGGGCTAAAGCTTATCTTCCCTACCAGTTCACGTCACGACGGAAGTGTGCATATTGCACACTCATGCGCTTTCTTCAGTCACCCGCGCACCCCCGTAACATCACGCGAAACACCTGGAAATGTCCCTCTACGCATGCACAGAGATATTTGCACATGCACAGAAGCCTGTTTTGATCGTGTCCCCCCTTTCCCTTCTGTCCTCCAGGCCAGTGTTTCCCAACCTTGGCAACTTGAAGATATTTGGACTTCAATTCCCAGAATTCCCCAGCCAGCGAATGCTGGCTGGGGAATTCTGGGAGTTGAAGTTCAAATATCTTCAAGTTGCCAAGGTTGGGAAACACTGCTCCAGACTATACAGATGGAGTCCATGAAGTCTTTCCTGATAAGTTTGATGCTTAAGATCTTCCGCCATTTTCGTAGCCCGTCTTTGGACCCGTTCAATTTTATCAATACTGTATCTTTTTGTAGGCGAGGTCTCCAGAACTGAACACAGTTAAAACACTAGAGAAATCAAAAATTAAAACTAAGCCAATTTAAAACACCTCCATTAAACATCCTGAAATCTAATTTAAGAATCCTAAAAACCCATGCCATTAAAACCATTCAATCACGTTCATCCCTGTCTTTATTATAATGTGGGCTGGAGCAGAGTGTTTATATTAACAGTTTTGTGGAGGCCCTGTTTCCTCCCAGGAGATTCCTAGAGAGGCCCCACAGAGGTTTCTCCCTGCCTTTTCCGGCCCTGTTTCCCCCCAGGCAATTCCTAGAGAGGCCCCATGGAGGCTTCTCTCTGCCTTTTCCGGCCCTGTTTCCTCCCAGGAGATTCCTAGAGAGGCCCCACAGAGGCTTCTCCCTGCCTTTTCCGGCCCTGTTTCCTCCCAGGAGGTTCCTAGAGAGGCCCCACGGAGGCTTCTCCCTGCCTTTTCCGGCCCTGTTTCCTCCGAGGAGATCCCTAGAGAGGCCCCACAGAGGCTTCTCCCTGCCTTTTCCGGCCCTGTTTCCTCCCAGGAGATTCCTAGAGAGGCCCCACAGAGGCTTCTCCCTGCCTTTTCCGGTTACAGTTTCAGAGGCTCAGGTTTGTAAGTGGAAAATGTTTCCTGAGAAGAGGCAAAAAAATCTTGAACACCTGGTTCTTATTTAGAAACGTTTGTAAGTGGAGGCATTTGTAGGTAGAGGTACCACTGTATTCCATCTTCATAATATTCGAGTCTTCGGAGAGGGGCGGCATAGAAATAAAATGAATGAATAATAAATAAACAAAATAAATCAGTTTAAAATGAAGGTGGGGAGAACTGCTGAAGTGCGAATCAACAGTGATTTTAAATCTTCGCACGCAACAAAATAGACTCTGCGGTGGACCTGGCAGCTCTTTGATGACATGTGTGATGCATTCAAAGCAGCATCTCGGTTCCTATTGCAGCCTCAGTGAGCATCTCGTCTCTTGGCAAGAAGAGGGGTCTGTGCCTTCTTTGCAAGGATGCATCTTTTAATTCCTCTTGGGCCTTTCGTGCAAAGGTATGCACAGATATGAAAAATGCACCACCAGAGATGCTTGGGCTTAATGTCCTTTGATCTAAATCAAGGTGCAGATTATTTTTAAATATAATTTTAAATTAGAAACATAGAAACATAGAAGTCTGACGGCAGAAAAAGACCTCATGGTCCATCTAGTCTGTCCTTATACTATTTTCTGTATTTTATCTCAGGATGGATATATGTTCATCCCAGGCATGTTTAAATTCAGTTCCTGTGGATTTATCTACCACGCCTGCTGGAAGTTTGTTCCAAGGATTTACTACTGTTTCAGTAAAATAATATTTTCTCATGTTGCTTTTGATCTTTCCCCCAACTAACTTCAGATTGTGTCCCCTTGTTCTTGTGTTCACTTTCCTATTAAAAACACTTCCCTCCTGGACCTTATTTAACCCTTTATCATATTTAAATGTTTTGATCATAGAAACATAAAAACATAGAAGTCTGACGGCAGAAAAAGGCCTCATGGTCCATCTAGTCTGCCCTTATACTATTTTCTGTATTTTATCTTAGGATGGATCTATGTTTATCCCAGGCATGTTTAAATTCAGTGACTGTGGATTGACCAACCACGTCTGCTGGAAGTTTGTTCCAAGCATCTACTACTCTTTCAGTAAAATAATATTTTTCATGTTGCTTTTGATCTTTCCCCCAACTAATCATGTCCCCCCTTTTCCTTCTGTCCTCCAGACTATACAGATTGAGTTCATTAAGTCTTTCCTGATACGTTTTATGGTTAAGATGCAGATTTTTAAAATATAATTTTAAATTGATTCATCTACCTTCCTCCACATTCTTCCCGGGCCCCACTAAATTAACACATGAACTACAGGACAAAGACATGGAGGGCTTTCATAAAACTTGGGACAGATGGTATATCTGGATTGCAAAAAACAAGTTAAAATGAAAGAAAATTAGGAACTCTAGAATTAAATTCAGAGAGAAAAATTAAATGGATATTAAGGAAAAATATTAACAATACAACGCATTACTATACCATTGAGAAAATGAAATAAAATGGATACAATAACAAGAAAACCAAAAGGTTGTATATATATGTAATATATATGTAATAACTATCAAAAGGAAGATACAGTGTTCCCTCGATTTTCGCGGGTTCGAACTTCGCGGATAGCCTATACCACGGGTTTTCAAAAAATATTAATTAAAAAATACTTCACGGTTTTTTTTCTATACCACGGTTTTTCCCGCCCGATGATGTCATACGTCATCGCCAAACTAATAATTTTTGCAAATAAATAACAAAAAAATTAATTATTGTTAATAAATAATTATGTTTATACATATCAGGATCACCAGTAATAATGGTGAGTAAATGGTTGTTAAGGGAATGGGAAATGGTAATTTAGGGGTTTAAAGCATTAAGGGATGGCTTGTGATACCGTTCATAGCCAAAAATGGTGTATTTACTTCCGCATCTCTACTTCACGGAAATTCGACTTTCACGGGCGGTCTCGGAACGTATCCCCCGCGAAAATCGAGGGAACACTGTATTCCTTTTTGTATTATGTATAAGCTGCAAACCAATCACACCACTTCTTAGGTGGTGCAGACACTAAGCAATGATACCAAATATTCCATGTATAAAGCAAGATGCATTGTTCTTTTTTCTATGTGTATGTTGTGTATACAGTATATTGCTATTTTGTTGTCTTTTGTTATCTGTTTTAATGTATATATTTAATAAAGTCTCTTTCAAACAAAATAAATAAATAAATCAAGATGCAGATTTTTTAAATATAATTTTAAATTAATTCATATGCCTTCCTACACATCCTTCCCGGGCCCCAGCAAAACATTTTTCTCACACTGCTATCGGTATTTCCAGGTGCAAATAAGATCTAGAGGAAGCGGGGAGGAGCGGGGAACGGATCATACGAGGAAGTAACTGAATCGTTCCAGCAGTAAGGTGGAGACTTTATTTTATTTTATTTTTCAAAGTGTGTCTCGCCTTTTCTCCACGGAATTCATTTTGCACTTGCAGATGTGTCTCTGTTGCAGCTCACATTTTATCTTCATTAAAATATTGACCGGCTGGCTTCACAGAGTAGGCTAAATCGGGGAGGTCTGTTTAATACCATGTCTCTCTCAAAGTTGGCAACTTTTAAGTTGTCTGGACTTCAACTCCCAGAATTCCCCATCTAACAAGCATTAGTTTAACACAGAGGTCTTCCAACTTGGTAATTTTTAAGACTCGTGGATTTCAACGCCCAGAATTCTCCAGCCAGAGTTGAAGTCCACTACTTACCAGAGCTTACAAAACTTTTGCCAGACCCATCCTTGAATACAACTCATCCGTTTGGAACCCATATCGCATCTCAGATATCAACACCCTTGAAAATGTCCAAAGATACTTCACCAGAAGAGCCCATCACTCCTCCACTCGAAACAGAATAGACTTTCAATCCTGGGCCTAGAAAGCCCAGAACTAAGATGCCTTAAACAAGATCTAAGAATTGCCCACAACGTCCTGCCTGCTACTTCAGCTTCAACCACAACAACACAAGAGCACACAACAGATTTAAACTTAATATTAACCGCTCCAAACTTGAGTGTAAAAAATATGACTTCAGTAACTGAGTTGTTGAAGCGTGGTACTCATTACCGGACTCCACAGTGTCATCCCCAAATTTGCCCTTAGATTATCTACGGTTGACCTATCCAGATTCCTAAGAGGTCAGTAAGGGGCGAGTACAAGTGCACTCGAGTGCCTTCCGTCCCCTGTCCTATTGCTCTCCTATATCTCCTATTCCTTTCTTCTATTCCTATATCTCTTCTTCTATTCTTTCATTGATATGTTCTATTACTATACAGTGATCCCTCGAGTTTCGCGATCTCGATCTTCGCGAAACGCTATATCGCGATTTTTCCCACGATGACGTCACTCTCTTCCTTCCTCTTGCTCTCGAGCGGCAAACAGCGGGTGGGCGGGTGAACGGGCGAGCGGCGGGTGAACGAGGCGAGCGGCGGGTGAACGAGGCGAGCGGCGGGTGAACGAGGCGAGCGGCGGGTGAACGAGGCGAGCGGCGGGTGAACGGGGTGAGCGGCGGGTGAACGGGGCGAGCGGCGGGTGAACGAGGCGAGCGGCGGGTGAACGGGGCGAGCGGCGGGTGAACGGGGCGAGCGGCGGGTGAACGGGGCGAGCGGCGGGTGAACGGGGCGAGCAGCAGCGAGGAGCCGAAGATGGGGTTTCCCCTTTGCGTGGGCGGCTGGGAAACCCCGATCTTCGGCTCCTCGCTGCTGCTGCGCTACCGAGCAGATCAGCTGCTAGGCGGCCGAAGGAACCTTCCCTGGGTCTTCCCCGCCGCCCACACGCAAACCCCACCATCTGCGCATGTGCGGCCATGAAAAAAAAGGGCGCGCATGCGCAGATGGTGTTTTTACTTCCAGAACCCTACATCGCAAAAAATCGATTATCGCGAGGGGTCCTGGAACGGAACCCTCGCGATAATGGAGGGATCACTGTACCTTCTTTTCTATTCTTTCTTAGATATATTTTACTATGAGTATCTCCTCTATAACCTTCATCATGTACGGTATTTTACTATGTGTATATAGATATATACCCACTAAAACCCTCATTGTGTAAAAAAAAAAAGTAAGGGGCGTGCATAAGCGCATTAGAGTGCCTTCCGCCCCCTGTCCTATAGTCTCTCCTATATCTTCTCTCCTATATCCTCTATAACAGTGGTTTTCAACCTTTTTTGAGCCACGGCACATTTTTTACATTTACAAAACCATGGGGCACATTGAGGGGGGGCGGCTAAAAAAAGTTTAGACAAAAAAATTCTCTCTTCCTTTCACTCTATTTCTCTCTCCCTCTTTCTCTCCCTCTTTTTTTCTCTCTTCCTTCTTTCCTCTTTTTTGCTCTTTCTCTCTCCCTCCCTCCCTCTCTCTATGTCTTTCTCTCTCCCACCTTCCCTCCCCCCCTCTCTCTCTTTCTTTCTCTCTCTTGCTCTCTCTCTTGCTTGCTTTCTCTCGTTCTCTTTCTCTCTCTTTCTTTCTTTCTCTCTCTTGCTTTCTCTCTTGTTTTCTTTCTCTCTCTCTTGCTCTTTCTTTCTTTCTCTCTCTCTCTTTCTTTCTCTTGTTTTCTTTCTCTCTCTGAGCTTCGCGGCACACCTGACCATGTCTCGCGGCACACTAGTGTGCCACGGCACACTGGTTGAAAAACACTGCTCTATAACCTTCAATGTGTTTTATTGTGTATTGGACTAAATAAGTAAGTAGGTAAGTAGGTAAGTAAGTAAGTAAGTAAGTAAGTAAGTAAGTAAGTAAGTAAGTAAGTAAGTAAGTAAGTAAGTAAGCAAGTTGCCAAGCACTGCAGCTCCAAACCTATCAAGAGATCTCTTAGACTTAGTGTACACCAGGGGGGAAATTCAATTTTTTTTACTACCAGTTCTGTGGGCATGGTTTGGTGGGCATTGTGTGGCTTGGTGCGCATGGCAGAGGGAGGATACTGCAAAATCCCCATTCTCTCCCCATTCTTGGGGGAAGGATACTGCAAAATCTCCTTTCCCACCCCACTTTGGGGCCAATCAGAGGTGGCATTTTCCAATTCTTCACACTACTCCAAATGTCCACTCCCGGCTCTCCAGAACCTGTCAGAACCTGCTGGATTTCAGCCCTGCTGTACACATGTAGCAAAAGTTGAATTTGGCAGGTTTTCCTCTGCTATCCCAACTCAAGCACGCTCTCATCTCGCTGGTTTCACACTCCACAGGAGATCCAAGAAAATAAAGCGTAGCTTGCAAATTAACTGACTGCAGCCTCTTTGGGCCAGACAAACCGAAGGCAAAAGGAGGCCAAAGGATTAGAGTAGAGGTTTCCCCCACAAATGACTAATAGTGCAAATCTATCTATGTGCTCAGGCTTCAGTGTAATCTATGGGTTCACACACTGGGCTGAGACTTGATTTGCTCAACCGTGTCTTATCAAATAAATTACAATAGAAACAGGGTTCTTTTAAATCTTGTATAAATTTTAAAGTTTTCTGATTATTTATGATTTGTTTCTATCTTGTTGTGAGCCGCCCTGAGTCTTCGGAGAGGGGCGGCATACAAATCTAAATAATAAATAATAAATAAATAGAAGTCTGACGGCAGAAAAAGACCTCATGGTCCATCTAGTCTGCCCTTAGACTATTTCCTGTATTTTATCTTAGGATGGATCTATGTTTATCCCAGGCATGTTTAAATTCAGTGACTGTGGATTTATCTACCACGTCTGCTGGAAGTTTGTTCCAAGGATCTACTACTCTTTCAGTGAAATAATATTTTCTCATGTTGCTTTTGATCTTTCCCCCAACTAACTTCAGATTGTGTCCCCTTGTTCTTGTGTTCACTTGCATATTAAAAACACTTCCCTCCTGGACCTTATTTAACCCTTTAACATATTTAAATGTTTTGATCATGTCCCCCCTTTTCCTTCTGTCCTCCAGACTATACAGATTGAGTTCATGAAGTCTTTCCTGATACGTTTTATGCTAAAGACCTTCCACCATTCTTGTAGCCTGTCTTTGGACCCGTTCAATTTTGTCAATATTTATTTATTTTTATTTATTTATTCTTTGTCCAATATACAATACATATGGAAGAAAATAGACATTAAGTAATACAGTATATATAAGGATAGTAAGTAAAAAGGAAGAGAAGTAGATGAGAGGGAGAGAATATATGAGAAAAGGAAAGACAATTAGACAGGGGACGTTAGGCACATCAGTGAACTTATGTAGGTGAGGTCTCCAGAACTGGACACAGTCTTCCAAATGTGGTCTCACCAGCACTCTATATAGCGGGATCATAATCTTCCTCTTCCTGCTTGTTATACCTTTAGCTATGCAGCCAAGCATTCTACTTCCTTTCCCTATCGCCTGACTGCACTGTTCACCCATTTTGAGACTGTCAGAAATCACGACCCCTAAATCCTTCTCTTCTGACTAATAGCAATAGCACTGACTAATATAGTGCCTCACAGTGCTTTCAAAACAATGTAGTGCAAATTGTTATAGCAGCACTGCAAATCCACAAATTCCGTTTCTAAGACCATAATAAATTGGAAGGACATTATAGAAACATAGAAACATACAAGACTGACGGCAGAAAAAGACCTCCTTGTCCATCTAGTCTGCCCTTATACTATTTTTCTGTATTTTATCTTAGGATGGATCTATGTTTATCCCAGGCATGTTTAAATTCAATTACTGTGGATTTATCTACCACGTCTGCTGGAGGTTTGTTCCAAGGATCTACTACTCTTTCAGTCAAATAATATTTTCTCAATGGGGCAGCTTAGCCCAAAATAAACAAGGAGGGCTTGTGCCAAAGGATGGCACTGGATGGCTGCAATCACAGAGTTCAGATCTATTTCCTTGGATTCTATTTTAATTTTCACCTGCTCTGTTTTCACAAATGTAGCTAGAATTTCATGGAGCAAAAGCTAAATTTTCCTTCAACGGGTTTTGTAGGAAAAATCTGGGAAGTAGTAATTCACTTGAACACAGCTTCAAATTACAAATAATCAATATATGTATCGATGAGTTTTGAGTTTCTACTAAATCTGCACTTCTATTCTACTAGTTTTTCTCATCATTCCTTTCACCCATTTCCTACCATGTTGACTGTATGACTGTAAGTTGTTGCTTATATCCTAAGATTTTTATTAATATTGCTTCTTCATTGCTTATTTGACCCCTATGACAATCATTAAGTGTTCTACCATATGATTCTTGACAAATGTATATTTTATTTTATGTACGCTGAGAGCATATGCACCAAGACAAATTCCTTGTGTGTCCAATCACACTTGGCCAATAAAATTTCTATTCTATTCTATTCTATTTGGCAAACTGATGTGCATCATAATGAGAACTAGGGACTTGTTTTTATCACTTTATGGCAAACAACCTGATTAATGATTTTAAAATCTGACAGTTTATACTGATGCAGTTTTTTTTTATTATTATTATTATTTTGTAAAATTATTGTTTTTTGGTGACATCATTACAACGTTATGGCTACAACTACTATTTTTATACAAGTTTTAAATGTCCCCTTGCATAGTTTATGGTCAGAGGGAAAATAGTAAAAGTTTTATTCCAGCTACTTATTAGTTTCTTCTCGGAAGAACCGTTCCTTCTCCAAAGCAAAACAGAAAAAAACCCAAGTTAAGCAAAACCTATACCCACAAATTGGACACAGCTAAACAGATGGATGGGGGAAATGAAATACTTACATTTATATGCATTTACAGGAATTCAACAGCAAAAAAAAAGGCAGATTTAAAGCAGAGGTTGGCTCAGACCGGTTCACCCAAACCGGTAGCGACCCACTGGTGACATCACAGTGATGTCACTGAACCAGCGCTGCCATATCTTTTTTTTATTTTTATTTTAAATAAAATTTTTCTTCTGAGCATGTGCAGAAGCTGAGTTTCTGGCACTGCGCATGAGCTGCCATTTTGTTTTCTGCTTTTCTTTCTGGTTTTTTTTGCATTGCGCATGTGTGCAACCACAAGGCGTGGCCACGCAGCACAGAAGGAAGCAAACCAGCAGTGTAACATTGCCCACAAGATCATATGCTGAAACGTCCTTCCTGTCAGCGACTACTTCGCCTTCAACCACAACAACACAAGAGCACACAACAGATTCAAACTTAATATTAACCGCTTCAAACTTGACTGTAAAAAATATGACTTTAGTAATCGAGTTGTCGAAATGTGGAACTCATTAACGGACTCCATGGTGTTATCTCCTAACCCCCAACATTTTACCCTTAGATTATCTACAGTTGACCTCTCCAGATTCCTAAGAGGTCAGTAAGGGGCGAGTACAAGTGCACTAGAGTGCCTTCTGTCCCCTGTCCTATTGTCTTTCCTATATCTCCTATATCTTTTCTACTATTCCTATATATTTTTCTTCTATGCTTTCATTGATATATATTATTCCTATATCTTCTACTCTATTCTTTCTCTGATATATTTTACGAGTACAGTGATACCTCATTTTATAAACGCCTGGTCATACAAACTTTTCGAGATACAAACCCGGGGTTTAAGATTTTTTTGCCTTTTCTTACAAACTATTTTCACCTTACAAACCCACCGCCGCCGCTGGGATGCCCCGCCTCTGGACTTCCGTTGCCAGTAAAGCACCCATTTTTGCGCTGCTGGGATTCCCCTGAGGCTCCCCTATATGGGAAACCCCACCTCCGGACTTCTGTGTTTTTGTGATGCTGCAGGGGAATCCCAGTAGTGCAAAAACAGGCGCTTCGCTGGCAACGGAAGTCCGGAGGTGGGGTTACCCAGCGAGGGGAGCCTCAGTGAAATCACAGCATCGCAAAAACACAGAGGTCCGGAGGTGGGGTTTCGAGGACTTCGGTGTTTTTGCGATGCTGCGATTTCACTGATGCTCCCTTCGCTGGGAAACCCCATCTCCGGACTTCCATTGCCAGCAAAGCGTTTGTTTTTGCGATGCTGGGATTCCCCTGCTGTGATTTCCCTGCAGCATCGTAAAAACACAGAAGTCCGGAGGTGGGGTTTCCCATGGAGGGGAGCCTCAGGGAAATCTCAGCAGCGCAAAAACGGGCGCTTTGGCTGTCAAAAGGGGTGAATTTTGGGCTTGCACGCATTAATTGCTTTTCCATTGATTCCTATGGGAAACATTGTTTTGTCTTACAAACTTTTCACCTTAAGAACCTCGTCCTGGAACCAATTAAGTTTGTAAGACAAGGTATCCCTGTATATCCTCTATAATCTTCATTATGTATTGCACAAAATAAATAAATAAATACATAAATACATACATACATACATAAATACATACATACATACATACATACATACATACATACATACATACAGTTGGAGCCCACCCCTGATTTAAGGTCTTAAATGTCAGAAATAAAGAAACCAAGTAAACATTAACAGGAAAACAGTTTCGCAATAATTGGTCCGACTGAAAATCCCAAGTCTATAAAACAAAATTACACATTGCATATCTCCCAGGGACTTGTAGACACAACTGAAGTATATGCTAAAGTGAGATAAAATCAAGAGTTTTCGGGCAGAGTTAAGGCTAGCCCTAATTGTTCAAATAAAAGGTGAAAGAGATACGTGGGTTAGTTTCACCCAAAAGAACTGGTCAGGCATACCAATATTTATTACTGTTGTGAAACTCAGTATAATATAAAGTTCCTCGTCTTTTATGTCAAAGCCATATTGCTCAACTCTGCTCCTGGTTTTCTTGCAAACTTTAAGGAAAAAAAAAAGTTCTCATGACATAATGCGAAACTACAAAATGCAAAATGAGAAACTACAAAAACGGAAAGGAAGAAATTACAGTTGAAATTCCAACTCCAGTCCTGGCATTGCAGAGCCTAAGATAATCGGTGACTTACAACCGGTTGCATAATCATTGGTCAAAATTACAACGGACCTCCGCAAGCCTACTTATGACACAGATTTAAAATTAAGACAGCTCCTCCCGCAGTCGCGTGATTGCAACCGGACTGCAATTATGACCTTTGTATTTATTTATTTCTATCTCACCTTTATTATTTTTACAAATAGGCAGCCAATATACGCAACATACTATTTTTTCCTTACAACACCCCCCCCTATGAGGTCAGTGGTGGGTTGTAAAATATTTTGCCACCGTTTTGCGGGTGTGCGTCCCGGATGGGTGGGCGGAGCCTGCTGCCACTGGCGCTACCGGTTCTAAGAACTGGTCCCAACCAGTGTTCCCTCTAATTTTTTTTTTTTGGGGGGGGGGGGGGGTGCGGAAAAGTATAGTGTCTGAGCGGCAGTCCCTTCGGGACTGGGCGGCACAGAAATAATAAATAAATAAATAAATAAACAAATAAATAAATAAATAAATAAACAAACAAACAAAAACCCACCCTGTTTTGCCTCAGAGAATTTCAAAATAAAATACTGTACTGTGTGTCTATAACAGTGAGCTCATAATAGGGCAACTCTATCAATATCAAAATGCCACTTAAATAGTTGAGCTAGTTTCAAACTAGATTTTGATTTTCTTTCTCTCTTCCTTACTCCCATTCTTTTTCTTTCTCTTTTCCTTCCTCTCTTTTTTCTGTCTGTTTCTCTTTCTTCCTCTCTTCCTCTCTCTCTCCTTCCCTCTCACTCTTTCCCTCTCGGCTTCTGGGCAGGTTTGGAAAACTCTGAGTTGATGATGATTTTTAAGTGAGCGATTGCTCACTGCTCAGCTTAGAGGGAACTATGGTCCAAACCAGGAGCAACCTACTGCTGTTTGAAGTCGATAGGATTGAGAGATAGTGACTGGGCCAAAGTCACCCAATTGGCTTTCATGGCTATAGCAGTGGTGTAGGGCAGTGATGGCGAACCTTTTTTTCCTCGGATGCCGAAAAAGTGCCTGTGCGCAGTATCGCACATGCACGAGTGCCCACACCCATAATTCAATGGCTGGGGAGGGTGAAACAGCTTCTCCCACATTCCCCGGAGGTCCTTGGGAGGCCAGAAATGGCCTGTTTCCGTGGTGGGCCCAGTAGGCTCGTGTTTGGTCCTCCCCAGGCTCCAAAGGCTTCCCTGGAGCTGGGTGGGGGTAAAAATGCCTCCCCCATCCTCCTGGAGGCTCTCTGGAAGCCAAAAGCGCCCTCCCAGAGCCTCAGGGTGAGCCAAAAATCAGCTGGCTAGCCCACATACACACATTGGAGCTGACCTAAGGCAACAGCTTGCTTGCCAGCAGATATAGCTCTGTGTGCCACCTGTGGCACCCGTGCCATAGATTCGCCATCACTGTTGTAGGATTTCCTGCCTAAGCAGGGGGTTGGACTAGAAGACCTCCAAGATCCCTTCCAATTCTGTTATTCTATTCTATTTTAAATCCTGACTTATGTGACAGAACCTATCTTCTGGACTGTGAAAATCTCGATGAACAATAGATGGCAGCAGGGAAGTGCCCATCTGAGTTTGCTGCCATCTAGTGTTCCTCTGGAATTTTGCAGTTCATTTATGTCCATGACAGATAGATAGATAGATAGATAGATAGATAGATAGATAGATAGATAGATAGATAGATAGATAGAAAGATAGAAAGATAGATAGATAGATAGATAGATAGAAAGATAGATAGAAAGAAAGATAGATAGATAGATAGATAGATAGATAGATAGATAGATAGATAGATAGATAGATAGATAGATAGATTTTAAAAAATGAATTTCCATCTCTCTCAACTTTTCCAGCACGTTTACAGAGATAAGATAGTGAACCTATCTGGCTCAGGGTCACAAGCGATGTTTGTGTACTGTATGTGCAAATTGGCCCCTGAGATTGAGCCTCTTCAAATGTGTATTGGTGAAACCACTACGATACTCATTGAATTTTCTTTGAATTCTGGCAGGGGGTGAGTCACAAACACACATGCACACACACACACACAAGAAAATGGAAATGGATCGGGTTAGATTATCTGAGTTTTAATGAGCCGATGCCTGGGAAAAAAATCCCTCTGTATTATCTTTCCCATCCTGAAAACTGAGCAGTGGTGACATACTACGGGGATGGTGTCAAAGAAAAGGAAGATCAGAGAAATGACTCACCATCTGTTACTCTCCCCAAAACCGAAAATCACATTCTACATCAGCACAAGCCTGAATGGCTCAAGATTTCTCAAGGTGAGAAGAAAAGATATAAAGCAGCTTCCTTCCCGGATTCATCAAATATCCGGTGCTCACATGTGCTCCTTCCACAGCCTTTTTATGTACTACCTATCTAAGCAGAAGAGTAGCACGGAGAGGATGCATTGCTATGCATATAAATATGGACATGTGCAATGCATCCCCCTTCCCTCCCCCATCTTTTTACATCCCTTTGTCTCATTTCTGGACTGAAGAACCTTGTGGTGGACAGTGGGGACCAGGTATTATTTGAGATCCTCAGTTTTGATCCATTGGCCTTTTTGTCCTGCATTTACCCCACCTTCTTTCTGTAAAGCAGCTCAAAAGAATGGAATGGAATGGAATGGAATGGAATAGAATAGAATAGAATACTCATGCACACTAGATTTCGGTGATTTTTGGCGATTGCTTTGCTTCCGTGTATGTGCAGAAGCAAAAAGAAATGTCAAAAATCAGTGAAATCTCACACATTTATTTATATTTATATTTATATTTATATTTATATTTATATTTATATTTATATTTATATTTATATTTATATTTATATTTAATTTATATTTATATTTATATTTATATTTATATTATACAGATAAAATACAGAAAATATGCAACATGTTAGCAATGGCACTTTTTAACAGAGCTAGGCTATTGCCCCCACAATCCGGGTCCTCATTTTACCCACCTCGGGAGGATGAAAGGCTGAGTCAACCTTGAGCCGGTGATGAGATCTGAACCGCTGACCTACAGATCTAAAGTCAGTTTCAGTGGCCTGCAGTACTGCACTCTACCTGCTGCGCCACCCCAGCGAGCGTCCTCGCGTGAAATTTTGCTTTCTGCGCATGCACAGAAGCTGAATCTCACCTGGGGCAGGGATCCATGCACCAGCGATGCGTGCACATCTCCATTTTTCCAACTGGGACTGCGCAACGGATCGTCCATGCAACAGCCCACTACTGGCAAGGGGAGGCCATTTTTGCCCTCCCCAGTTTTCCGGAAAGCCTCTGGAGGGCAAAAAACAGCCAACGGGTCTACCGGATGTCCGGAAGCTTCAGTGAGACCTGTGTGCACATATGTACAGGCAGATGTTGGCCATCACTGATAGAGGGAAAATATATATACAGTCTAAAAAAGCCAGGGAACAATTGTCTTTGCATCACAACAATTAGCTCTTCTGGCCCTTGAAATCCATCCTTGTAAGCCAGAAGATGGTGTTTTTTATAGGACTGACGGACAAATGAGAAAAAATCACAATCAAGTACTCAGAATACAAAGAACTTAAAGCCATGCTGATGTCACTTCCCTTTATTTTATGGGATTAAGCAGCAAAAAAAAAGGGTAATAAATATTTCTAAAGCAGAATCTTAATTTGTGTTGTTATATACAAATTATTGTCATATATTTTGTCAAGAAAAAAATAGGAAAAGTTATCATGGAAGGACCCTTGTAGATTTTTGCTTATCAATCAAAAGTACAGTGGCACCTCTACTTAAGAATTTAATTCGTTCAGTGACCAGGTTCTTAAGTAGAAAAGTTTGTAAGAAGAAGCAATTTTTCCCATAGGGATCAATGTAAAAGCAAATAATGTGTGCGATTGGGGAGAAAAGATTTGTTTGCAGCCTTGAGTTATTTATACACAATAATAAAGCCAGGATCAAAGTAAAAAAAAAAACAATTTAAATATATGCTTTCTGAAAAAATGCCACAGTACCATTCTACCTTTGAAAACTGGATAGCTATTTCTTTAAAAACTGAAAACAAGACTCTTCAAGAAAAATCAGGAAAAGGATAAACATGACCACATAAAAGAATCAATGAACTGTGAGCAACTTTCTCCTCACTTCTGAAAATAATTTGCAAGGTACGTCAATTTCAATAAATCAAATATGCAGATTAACTAATATGGGCATCTAACACAACTCTTTCAGAGGTATAGAGGTATAAAAAGCAGGAAGAGGGAGATTGTGATCCTGCTGTATAGAGCGCTGGTGAGACCCCATTTGGAATAATACTGTGTTCAGTTCTGGAGACCTCACCTACAAAAAGATATTGACAAAATTGAACGGGTCCAAAGACGGGCTACAAGAATGGTGGAAGGTCTTAAGCATAAAACGTATCAGGAAAGACTTCATGAACTCAATCTGTATAGTCTGGAGGACAGAAGGAAAAGGGGGGACATGATAGAAACATTTAAATATGTTAAAGGGTTAAATAAGGTCCAGGAGGGAAGTGTTTTTAATAGGAAAGTGAACACAGGAACAAGGGGACACAATCTGAGGTTAGGTGGGGGAAAGATCAGAAGCAACGTGAGAAAATATTATTTCACTAAAAGAGTAGAATAAACTTGGAATAAACTTCCAGCAGACGTGGTTGGTAAATCCACAGTAACTGAATTTAAACATGCCTGGGATAAACGAATCCCAGTGACCAGTTAGGTCCCAAAGAGTGGGTCTTCTCCGTGTCCCATCAACTAAACAATGCCGCTTGGCGGGACCCAGGGGAACAGCCTTCTCTGTGGCGGCCCCGGCCCTCTGGAACCAACTCTCCCCAGAAATTAGAATTGCCCCCACCCTCCTTGCCTTTCGTAAGCTACTTCAAACCCACCTCTGCCGCCAGGCATGGGGGAACTGAGATACTCTTTCCCCCTAGGCCTTTACAATTTTATGCATGGTATGTCTGTATGTATGTTTGGTTTTTATATTAATGGGTTTTTAATCATTTTTAGTATTGGATTATTATTGTACACTGTCTTATTATTGCTGTTAGACTTCCCGAGTCTCCAGAGAGGGGCGGCATACAAATCCAATAAATAAATAAATATCCATCCTAAGATAAAATACAGCAAATAGTATAAGGGCAGACTAGATGAACCATGAGGTCTTTTTCTGCCGTCAATCTTCCATGTTTCTATGTTTCATTTACAGTGCTCTAAATGTGCCATGGAAGATTAAAAGTCACACATATGTCTTCAAACTTCGTTGTTAGGAAACCTGAGAGATTAAAAAAAAAAGCAAGCATTGCCTAGCTATCTCTACTGACCTTTAGTTCTGATACTGCAGAAGACAATGCATATTGCTTCAGCCCTACAAAACATGTGAAATACTGAACCAACATCTGCATACTGAAATATGGAGACATCAAATCTCAGAAATAGGATTTGGGAGGGGGAGAAGAAATTGATTTCTTGCGTCTTGGTCTTTTATCCTACAAAAATGGACTTTAACCACTTCAAAGCAAGAGTCCTTATACCTATGATGGCAAACCTTTTTTTCCTCGGGCGCCAAAAGAGCATGTACGCACACTACTGTGCATGTGGGAGTGCTCACACCCATAATTCAATGCCTGGGGAGGACAAAAACAGCTTCCCCCACCCCCGGAAGCTTCCAGGGAGCCAATAAAAACGCCCTCCCCCATCTCCCTGGAGGCTTTCTGGAAGCCAAAAACGGCCTTCCAGAGCCTCTGTGTGAGCCAAAAATCAGCTGGCTGGCACATACATGCACGTTGGAGCTGAGCTAGAGCAACATGAGAAAATATTATTTTACTGAAAGTGTAGTAGAACCTTGGAACAAACTTCCAGCAGACGTGGTTGGTAAATCCACAGTAACTGAATTTAAACATGCCTGGGATAAACATATATCCATCCTAAGATAAAATACAGAAAATAGTATAAGGGTCAGACTAGATGGATCATGAGGGCTTTTTCTGCTGTCAGTCTTCTATGTTTCTATGTAATGGCATTGGACCAGAATATCTCCGAGACCGCCGCCTGCCGCACGAATCCCAGCGACCGATTAGGTCCCACAGAGTGGGCCTTCTCCGGGTCCCGTCAACTAAACAATGTCGGTTGGCGGGCCCCAGGGGAAGAGCCTTCTCTGTGGCGGCACCGGCCCTCTGGAACCAACTCCCCCCGGAGATTAGAACTGCCCCTACTCTTCCTGCCTTCCGTAAACTCCTTAAAACCCACCTTTGCCGTCAGGCATGGGGGAACTGAAACATCTTCCCCTGGGCATGTTTAATTTATATATGGTATGCTTGTGTCTATGTCTGTTAGTATATGGGGTCTTTTAAATCTTTAAAATTTTAAATTTAGATTATTTATGATTTGTTTCCACGTGTTGTGAGCCGCCCCAAGTCTCCGGAGAGGGGCGGCATACAAATCTAAGTAATAAATAAATAAAAATAAATAAATAAATAAAATGGCTCACGTGCCAGCACATATGGCTCCATGTGCCACCTATGGCACCTGTGCCATAGGTTCGCCATCACTGCTTTATACCATCCTGAACAAGAAAAGATTGGACAATCATTTGTTTAATATAGTACATTATAAAGACTTCTGACAGCGACAAAGGATTGGACTGGAATAGTGTTTTTCAACCTTGGAAATTTTAAGATGCGCCAAAATTCCCCATCTTGGCTGGCTGGGGAATTCTGGGAGTTGAGATCCAAACCTCTTAAAGTTGCCAGGTTTCAGAAACATTGGGTCACTAGACGAGACCTCCAAGGTCCCTTCTACGATTCAGTATTTGGAGAAAAAATATTATAGTTTGCAAACTCACGAAGCCACTTTTCATTTGACATTTCCCAGGCCTGTCTCTTGAGAAACCTATATACGGGTCAAGAAGCAACAGTGAGAACTGGACACGGAACCACTGATTGGTTCAAAATTGGGAAAGGAGTCAGGCAATGTACCATAAACTCTGTTTCTGAGTGGTCCAACACATGGCAACTCCAAATCTCAACTAGCAAATGCTCTGTCCTACACATTGGGAAGAAGAATCTGAACTTCAAATACGAACTGAATAATCTAATTATCACAGATAATCCCCACTCCGTTAAAGACCTTGGTATACTAATAACTAAAGATTTAAGTGCCAAAGCCCACTGCAGCAACATAGCCAAGAAGGCTTCAAAAGTTATAAACCTTATCCTACGTAGCTTCTGCTCTGGCAATCTCACACTGCTTACCGGAGCTTACAAAACTTTTGCCAGACCCACCCTCGAATACAGCTCATCTGTTTGGAACCCATATCGCATCCCAGACATTAACACCCTTGAAAATGTCCAAAGATACTTCACCAGAAGTATGCTCCACTCGAAATAGAATACCCTACGAGACTAGACTTTCAATCCTGGGTCTAGAAAGCTTAGAACTAAGATGCCTTAAACAAGATCTAAGTATTGCCCACAAGATCATATGCTGCAACGTCCTGCCTGTCGGTGACTACTTCAGCTTCAACAACAACAACACAAGAGCACACAACAGATTTAAACTTAATATTAACCGCTCCAAACTTGACTGTAAAAAATATGACTTCAGTAACCGAGTTGTTTAAGCATGGAACTCATTACCGGACTCCATAGTGTCATCCCCAAACCCCCAACACTTTACCCTTAGATTATCTATGGTTGACCTATCCAGATTCCTAAGAGGTCAGTAAGGGGCGAGTACAAGTGCACTAGAGTGCCTTCCGTCCCCTGTCCTATTGCTCTCCTATATCTCCTATACCTTTCTTCTATTCCTATATCTCTTCTTCTATTCTTTCATTGACATGTTCTATTACTATATCTTCTTTTCTATTCTTTCTTAGATATATTTTACTATGAGTATCTCCTCTATAACCTTCATCATGTATTTTACTATGTGTATATATAGATATATACCCACTAAAACTCTCATTGTGTATTGGACAAAATAAATAAATAAAGGTTGTATACTGTCGTCCTGCCTATTTAACTTATAAGCAGAGCATATCATGAGAAAAACAGGGCTGGGTGAATCAAAAGCAGTTGGCGTGAGCTTAAATGGACTCCAGAGGATGGTAGAGGACAGGAAGGTCTGGAAGAACATTGTCCAGGAGGCCATGACAGGTCAGACCTGACTTTGTAGCTAACAGCAACAAAAGGCCTGTCCTGAAAGTGAAAATGACTAGGACAGAAATAGGTAAAGTTGGCTCTTCAATGACTTGTGGACTTCAACTCCCAGAATTCCTGAGCTAGCATGACTGGCTCAGGAATTCTGGGAGTTGAAGTCCACAAGCCATAGAAGAGCCAACTTTGCCTACCCCTGGACTAGGACAATTTAGCCCTACTAGTTTAATCCAGCATCCTAACGACACTTGAATCCAACTTACATATAAGGGGATAAAGCAAACAAGGTTTTCCACAATTATCCCAATTTTTAACTGTAGAATCTCTACAGCAGTGATGGCAAAACTTTTTTTGGCTCGGGCGCCCAAAGGGTGCGCAGGAGATAGCGTGCATGAGCCCCCATAATTCAATACCCTCGCCCCGTGTATGCACAGGACCCCCCCCCCCATGCGGCCCCCTTGCGCGTGGACACTTAAGTCTCCATTGGGCCATTTTTCACCATCCTCCGGGTTCAGGAAGCTTTCCTGAAGCCTGGGAAGAGCAAAAACAGCCAAAAGGAAGACCGAAAATCAGCTGGAGCTGACATAGGGGCCCAGGGGAAGAGCCTTCTCTGCGGCAGCCCCGACCCTCTGGAACTAACTCCCTCTGGAGATCAGAACTGCCCCCAGCCTCCTTGCCTTTCGCAAACTCTTAAAACCCACAGGCAGTTTCATTTGATGTACGGCATGACTGTTTTTTTTTAATAAGGGTTTTAAACTGTTTATTTTTAACCATTAGATTTGTACTATGTATTGTTGTAAGCCGCTCCAAGTCTCGGGAGAGGGGCGGCATACAAATCTAATAAATAGACAAAACAAAATAAACAAAACAAATAAAACAAACAAAATAAATAAAATAAACAAAGTAAACAAAATAAATAAATAGGGCAATGCCTCAGGTGCCCTCAGGTATGGCTCCATCTGCCACAGGTGGCATGCGCGTCATAGCTTCACCATCACGGCCCTATAGCATTCGCATTTTTAAAAAGCTGCGCCTTCCTCTAATTTCTATAACCCAACAATTAAAGTGATTAGAAACCCACCCGCGCTTGCCCTAAACATTTCAGTACCTGAGGCCGAAAACGTCCCACTCTACGCCGCTATAACTTGGGGCAGAGTCAATTAAACAAACAATTAACGACAATCAAAACGTAGTGCTTCGCGAAGGGCCTCACTTTCACGAGAGGAAAAAGCGTTGACTTACTTTTCATACTCGATATTATCTTGGTCGCATCGCCTGTCCTTGTGCTTCTCCCAGTCTTTGCCATGTTTACATGTGGTCAGCGAAATAATGTCTTTACCGTTATGGATGTGGCGGAGAGCGTTCCTGGTGTCGGACCCAATGCCGGTCAGGTATCTCTTCCCTTTAAAAACCAGGAGATACTTTTTCTCGGGTGGGAGAGAAGTCTTGTATAGCCAGCCTCTTTCCCCGCCTTTCTGAGGATGCTCCTTCGAAAACAAAGGGATGGAGATGTCGAAACCGGGCCGAAAGTTCTCGACATAAAAACTGGCTTTGGCCAAGATCGCCTGTCCAATGTCAAAGCCCAAATCTTCGGTGTAATTAGGCCACGTGCCAGAATACAGGTTAAATAAGAGGTGGTTTTGTCCATCATTCCAGAGCCGGAAGCCTTGGATTTTCTCGTTGATGTTATGGACATATTGTACGGAGAGATGGTCCCTATCCAATGTGTCAATGTTCAGGACAAACAGACAGGCTTCCTCGGGATTGGAGGTGTAATAACGCGACTCTTCAATGGAGCGGATGATTTTTTGGTAACTTTCGGATACGGGGTCCGCTCCTTCCAAGGGGTAAACAAAGACTTTGAACCCGTGCTCCCTACATTTAGAAAAATCGAAGCAAGTGTCCATACGGCACCTGCTATTCTTGTAAACACTCAACTTCAGCTGCTGCCGGCTTTGCGGAGACTCGTCACCGTGGCCCCTTTCATTGTTCTGGAGCTCCTCAGAATCCGCAAAGTTCTTGAGAAGAACCTCGTCGGCCCAACGCGGCCAGGTCTTTAAGACTTCGGCTTTTTTGCTGGAGAAGAGGGGAAAGCGTCTTATTTGGTCTCCTCCAAACAAAACGAGCAGAAGCCACGTAGCCAAGAGAGTCACAAACAGGTATTTTTTCTTGGCCGGCATGGGTTCATGCAGAACCCACCGAATCCTTATTTGGAAAGGAAACCAATTGGATCAATCCAGAAAGTGAATTATTCAGGCACAAGGGGGAATTAAATTCCTCCGAGAGGAACAGGAGCTCAAGCCTCAGAAATCAGAGTCTATAAATCCTGCAGACGGCAATTTCTGAGAGTCCAATTTCTCTCCCCATTTTATACCCTAGCGTTGAAATTCACCACGCCACCGTATTTCTCTCGTCAAGAGTTTGATTCGGCGGCTTCTTCGGTTCCAACCATTTGGTGCGGTTTTGAGCCACCCCAGCCTTTATCGTCTATATAATCTTCACTCCATATTTATTTCAGGCTGGGTAAACAGACTGAGTTTGATTACTGGGGTTTGGTGTGGTTCTTTTTCTCTCTCTCTTTACCACTTCCTGGCGTTTTTCTTTTTTTTTAATTTAAATCTTCGCCAACCTATCTTTTCCCCCCCGAGGATTTCAACATTTTACTATGTCATTTTATCCACTCACCCTTCCAGTTTGTGACCCTTATTGGGTTCTCCCTTTTGTTCTGCTATCTGATTTGGCCTGGCCCTCTTATTCCCCCATCACACACACACACCTCTAGGGAACCAGCAAGACAATCCAAACAAGCAACAGATAAAAAGTCTCACGGGATACTAGAGCCTTAAAGAGCCTTCATGGAGAAAAATCCACCTTTCTTCCCACCAGGAAAATTGCTTTGAATCTTATTTTGTTTTCCACTTGAAAAGAACAGATGAACCTTCTTCTTCAAAGGCAAAGAAACCCTTGCAGCCCCAAATTTTGCAGCTTCTTGGCAATGGTGAGACATTGCTCTGCTCCCGAAGAAATAAACTCAACTCTTCATCCAGCAATAATTTTCAAGCCAAGCCAAGTTTTTTTTTTCTTTTTATAACCTCTGCAGTTTTCCTTTCGTTTTATTAATATAACTATTCTTTGAAGATGGGACTTTCAAAGAAGTTTAACTCTCAAACCTTCACAGGAGGCTGCTGGAGTTGCTGTTATTTCCTTTTTTTCCCCCACCACCTTGGCTTCTTTGGCCCGAATTAACTGGGATTAATTCGAATTAAGTGGAAACCCAGTTAATTCGCTCAAGGCTTCCTTGCAAGAAGACCCAAAGTTATTTCTATCCGGATGGAGGTTTTTAATTATCTTCTTTTTATTTTTCCCCCCACCCAACCCGGCTGTCCCTTCTCTCTCTCTCTCTGGTTAGCACACTGGAGCTTCCTGACGTTTGTCTCCGTGTAGGGACCTCGACCCGGCGGGAACCCCGGGCCGGCGCCGCGCACCGCAGTGCCCTTAGCGCACCTGGACGCTCTCCGCTCGCCCTGCCGTCCTCGGTCCGTTAATACTCCGCATTATTATCCGCACCGCCCGGGAGTAAAAGCACCCGGACGAGCCGCACAAGCCATCCGACCTTCTCCCGCCGGCCGTCAATCAATCAATCAATCACGGCGCCGCGCCGGTCCAGCTCCGGCTCTCCATCGCGGCTTCTCTCGCTCTCGCTCTGCCTCCCTCGCCCGCCTTCGCAACTCAATGCGCCGCGTTCCGCTTCCACCTTCACAACATTCCTCCCGGCCACGCCCCCGCGCGCTTCTGATTCGTCCCCGGCTCCCTCAGAGGGCGTGGCTAGCGTTACCTAACTCTTTCCGCGCCGAGGGCTCCCAGAGAGGGAAGGTCGCTCATTGGTTGGTTGGTGGGGTTTTTAAATATTTTTTTTAAATTGATTTAGGGAAGGGCTACAAAAAATGTTTACTACCACACTGTGGGCGTGGCTTATTTTGTGGGGGTGGCTTGCCAGCTGTGACCAGGTGGGAGGCTTGAGGATCATGTGACTGGGGTGGCTTAAAGGTCATGTGACTGGCTTAAAGATGGCCAACTTCACCTCACCTCAAGAGTTACTCACCTCAAAGAGATACAATTTCCCTATCTATTTACTATTATGGAACATCCAAAATATACTATTTAATTCTATGTATGTGTACATTTGTTTGTTTGTTTGTTTATTTATTAGATTTGTATGCCGCCCCTCTCCATAGACTAGGGGGGGGGCTAATAACAGTAATAAACAGCATGTAACAAATCTAATGTTTAAAATAATTAAAAAACCCTTATTAAAACCAAACATACACACAAAAATACCATGTATAAATTGTGTAGGCCTAGGGGGAAAAGGGTAGTTCAGTTCCCCCATGCCTGACGACAGAGGTGGGTTTTAAGGAGCTTACAAAAGGTAAGAAGGGTGGGGGCAATTCTGATCTCCGGAGGGAGCTGGTTCTAGAGGGTCGGGGCCGCCACAGAGAAGGCTCTTCCCCTGGGTTCCGCCAGACGACATTGTTTAGTTGACGGGACCCAAAGAAGACCGACTCTGTGGGACCTAACCGGTCGCTGGGATTCGTGCGGCAGAAGGCGGACCTGGATGTATTCTGGTCCGATGCCATGAAGGGCTTTATAGGTCATAACCAACACTTTGAATTGTGACCAGAAACTGATCGGCAACCAATGCAGACTGCGGAGTGTTGGTGTATCATGGGCATACCTGGGGAAGCCCATGATTGCTCTCGCAGCTGCAATAAACTATATGTGTATGTACACACACACACGCACAGCTTTTCTAAAATTATACACATTCAACCTCATTTACTGCCATAGGAAAAACATACCCAGAGCCCAGAAGGAAAAAAATAAAAAAAATAAAAATTTTGCTACCAGTACTGCGTACCTGACTGTACCCGTAGGAGCACATCACTGTATAGAACATACACACAACATATAATGATGTGGTCAGTGATTTAGTGTCCGCCACCAGACAACATTCATACCCCTCCACCAAAATGGGGGCATATTTTGTATATACCGTTTTAACTCAAGAGCAATATGGGCCATTCCGTCTCTAGTGGACCAATTTTAAAGATCATCCCCACCTTACCATCTCAGATTTTGATAAAATTTGACACATAGTTTATGATGAAAAACTATGCTGTGCAAATTTTAGTTCAAAGGACTAAAAATTGGGAGTTCTAGGAGTCCTCAAGTGAAGGGTCGCAAAATGCGGAGTCAGCAAAAGTGACATTTGGGGCCAACTTCCAGAAGCTGTAAACATGGCAGTTCCAGTAGTATGTTGGCGATATTTGGAGACCCTGAGCACCTTGTAAGGCTTTATAAATTGACAAAACACATGTACAGTACCTAGCCCTCTTACTTTTTACATGGTTCAGGTTCAAACTTTGAAAAAAAAAACTGATGAAAAATGAATTTACAGCAATCTTCAGGCTGGTGTAGTTTCAAAACTACTTGACCTTTCAGGTTGATTTTTGGCAGGTGTACTCAGTACACAGCTGCAATGAGGACTTCCAATTTGCAGCACTTTCCTTCAAGTTGTTGAAAAAATATAAGAGTTCAAAGTTGGTATTTAATTAGTTTTTGTCAAATTTGATGCCCTGCTTCAATCTTCTTCAATTTAGCACCATTAGAAAGAGCAGATTCTCTTCTTTGAGAATACAGTATATTGATTTAATTTTGGAGTCTCTTCATATAAGAATTGAAAAAATATCCTGAACTGCTTGCGGGCAGCCTGTGATTTCTGCACTGCACCCTTGATATAACGGCAGTAAAAGTAGTAGTAATATTTATAGATTGGGGGGGAGAGAGAAAAGTACATTGTAATTGTAGAGCAAGGGTTGAACTCAAGTTTTATTTATATGTATTGTAAAAAAAGTCAAACATTTCTCTTTTTATGTTTGTTTCTATATATTTTTATATTTTTATATTTCTTTCCGCTTTCTTTCTATATATCCTCTCTCTCTTGACTGTTAGTTATTTGTTTATTTCTACTTTCTTAAAAATTTATGATATATGCATGTGTATGGGTGTGGCCCTACTCCATGTTGGAGTAGCATCTCCACCAACATATATAAAAACGGAAAAGGTCCCACATTGGTGTGAATAATTCCAAAAACTATCTTGATAATTGTGCAGTTTCCTGCCTCCGTCTGTACTTCATCATTGCAAGATGGAGTAGAGCCACTTCTTTCACAAACGCTTTTCTTTTTGGAAAAGAATGGGTCAAGACTTTGTTGGAATTACCTACCATTGTAAGCTTTGCTTCTGGCTCAAGATTGCATAGGATGCTTTTAAAATCCTGGTGTTGCATAATATTATTATTATTATTATTATTATTATTATTATTATTAATTGGATTTGTATGCCGCCCCTCTCCGAGGACTCGGGGCGGCTCACAACAACATAAACAGTGTACAAATCCAATTTTAAAATGCAATTTAAAACCCTTATAATAAAATAAAATAATCACACAACCAATCAAACCATGACAATTGGGGTGTGTGTTAGTTTCCCCATGCCTGGCGGCAAAGATGAGTTTTTAATAACTTACAAAAGGCGAGGAGGGCGGGGGCAGTCCTAATCTCTGGGGGAAGTTGGTTCCAGAGGCCCGGGGCCACCACAGAGAAGGCTCTCCCCCTGGGTCCCGCCAGATGACATTGTTTCGTCGACGGGACCCAGAGAAGGCCCACTCTGTGGGACCTAATCGGCCACTGGGATTTGTGCGGCAGAAGGCGGTCTCGGATGTACGGATTCCTTATGGGAGCTTTGGTTTGATTGACCAAAGCTAAGCCATAAGTTATGGCATGTTTGATTCCCATAATGGGCTCCTAAGAGATGGTTTCTAAGCTGTTTTAACCATTAAGAAAAATGGCTGGAGATTGAAAAGGAAAAGCATCCCTGTTTCTATTGGCCTTTCTCTCCTGCTTACAGCTAGTTAAATACTGTATACTATGCTTAGTATTAACAGTTTAGCTCAAATATTATTTAATTTTCTGCTCTTCCCTCCTTCTCTTCAAAATCTAGTTTGGTTAAGAGTGAAGTTTTTCCAACCTCGTGTATTTCTTAATAAGTCTAGCTTTTGCTTCAAATATATTAATTGTCTACCTGTATCCAGCATATTTTGCTTTGTTAATGGGATGTTCTCCATTTGCATATTTCCTATTCTTTCAGCACCCTGCTTATGCTCAGGAACGCTTCCTCTAACAAGAGCTCCTGCTGAATTAAAACCAACAGTTATAAACCAAATCTAAACTGCGTCTTTCCGGAGTAGGTAAGACTAACAATGCTCTTCCTGTTCTGCATCTTGAAGAAAAGATACAGAATTCCCAATAGCAAAGCAATAGCACTTAGACTTATATACCACTTCACAGTGTTCTATAGCTCTCTCTGTTTACAGAATCAGCCCATTGCCCCCAACAACCTGGGTCCCCATTTTACCCATCTCGGAAGGATGGAAGGAAGGAAGGAAGGAAGGAAGGAGGGAGGAAGGGAGGGAAGGAAGGAAGGGAGAAGGGAGGGAGGGAAGGGAGGGGGGAGGGAAGGAGGGAGGGAAGGAGGGAGGGAGGGAGGAAGAAGGGAGGGAAGGAAGGAAGGAAGGAAGGGAGAAGGGAGGGAGGGAAGGGAGGGGGGGGAGGGAGGGAAGGAGGAAGGGAGGGGAGGGAGGGAGGAAGAAAGGAAGAAGGGAGGGAAGGAAGGAGGGGAGGGGAGAAAGGAAAGAAAGAAAGAAACTAAGTCATCCCAGTCCTTCTTTTCATTAAACTAGCCATGCCCAGTTCCTGCAACCATTCTTCCTATGTTTTAGCCTCCTCCAGTCCCCTAATCATCTTTGTTGCTCTTCTCTGCACTCTTTCTAGAGTCTCACAACAACCTTGAGAGATGGGTTTGTCTGAGAGAGAAGGGCTGGCTCAAAGATATCCAGCTGTGCTAAGTCACGCTAAAGCACAACTACAACTCACAGCCCCCCAGTTTCTAGCCCAATGCTTTCCTCACTAGATCATACTGAATTAAGCCATGAGGGATAATTTTCTCTCCCTGCAGAGATCTCTTCCTAACGGGATCCCTGACTGATCCCCTGGCCACCTCCCATTTCCACTTTTTGTTCATGGGAATCTCTGGGTTCTGCTCATAATCTGATAATTCCATTCTTTATGAGATCACAGCCTCTCACCATGGCAACACAATTGACCTGATTTGAAGGAAAGTTGCATGGCACCATCCCTGCCAATTGGCAGCCTGCTGTTATCAAAACCAACACTCTGCGGCTTTAAAACTGACATTAAAATAAAGCTATAATCATTGACAAGGAAGAAAGGACGGGTAGGATTTGGGTGAGCGGGTCTCCCCTCCAATGGAGATAATTGAAGAGCAGGTTCTAGATGATGTTCATTAAAATAAAAGACCCCTGTGCTAGTAGTCTTCAGAGAGGGGCGGCATACAAATCTAATAAACTATAAACTATAATTGGAGCAAATAAAATAGGAATTGGAGTCAGTGCGTTAAGGGAAGCGGAGGGATTGTATTTGCTAAACCTCATTTTTCCATTGAGAATCCTTTTGGGGTTTATATATACATATACATATATACAGTGGTACTTTTACTTATGAACTTAATTTGTTCCGTGACCAGGTTCTTAAGTAGTAAAGTTTGTTAGAAGAAGCGATTTTTCCCATAGGAATCAATGTAAAAGCAAATAATGTGTGTGATTGGGGAAACCACAGAGAGGGTGGAGGCCCCTTTTTCCTCCCAGGAGATTCCTAGAGAGGCCCCACGGAGGCTTCTCCCCGCCTATTCCGCCCCTTCTTCCTCCCAGGAGATTCCTAGAGAGGCTCCACAGAGGCTTCTCCCCACCTTTTCCGCCCCTTTTTCCTCCCAGGAGATTCCTAGAGAGGCCCCACGGAGGCTTCTCCCCGCCTTTTCCGTCCCTTTTTCCTCCCAGGAGATTCCTAGAGAGGCCCCACGGAGGCTTTTCTGGTTACAGTTTCAGAGGCTCAGGTTTGTAAGTGGAAAATGACCGATAACTTGTTCCCCTACACTTTAAAACTGTCAGTGCGTCTTCTAAATTTGTTGTTTTTAATCATTTCTATACATACAATTCTTTATTTAAACTTATGCTACTTATCTAATGCTACCTAGGCTAATACCCTGCTGCTGTGGACTAGAAGCAGAACCAGCTTCTGTGGCCTAGGAGTTAGAGCTCTTGCCTCACATAGAGGAGGTTGTGAGTTCAATCCTAGATAGAGGTAGAGGGTACGGTAGGGTCCTGTTGGGCAGGGGGTTGGGACTAGATGACCTGCAAGGTCCCTTCCATCATTCATTCATTCATTCATTCATTCATTCATTCATTCATTCATTCATCCAATACACAAATACATAGGAAGAAAATAAACATGAAGTAATATATATAAGGATAAAAGTGAAAATAGAAGAGAAAATATATGAAAGGAAGAAAATATACATGATATATGAGATAAAGGAAAGACAATTGGACAGGGGACGAAAGGCCACACTAGTGCACTTATGTATGCCCCTTACTGGCCTCTTAGGAACCTGGAGAGGTCAATCGTGGATAGCCTAAGGAAGAAATGTTGGGGGTTAGGGGTTGACACTATTGAGTCCGGTAATGAGTTCCATGCTTCAACAACTCGATTGTTAAAGTCATATCTTTTACACTCAAGTTTGGAGCGGTTTGTATTAAGTTTGAATCTGTTGCGTGCTCTTGTGTTGTTGCGGTTGAAGCTGAAGTAGTCATTGACCGGTAGGACGTTGCAGCATATGATCTTGTGGGCAATACTTAAATCGTGTTTTAGGCGCCGTAGTTCATCTGTTACCTCCTCCACTGCAGTTCAGTTGCTTAGAGCAGTGTTTCCCCAACCTTGGCAACTTGAAGATATTTGGACTTCAACTCCCAGAATTCCCCAGCCAGCAAATGCTGGCTGGGGAATTCTGGAGTTGAAGTCCAAATATCTTCATGTTGCCAAGGTTGGGAAACACTGGCTTAGAGTTTCTCTGATACAAAATCCTTCACCTTTTAGGTAATTCAATATGCATCTATTATTAAAATTATACTCATGCTCCATATCTTCTTCCACAATCGCGACCCAGCTCTGGGGGTGTCCTAGGATGTTCCCAGCTCTCTCTTAAGAGGACCTTGGAATCTCAGAGGCAGAAAAGCTTCGTTTCATCTGAGCAGTACATCATAATTCTTTTGATCGGGTTTTTTTCAGGCACGTGCCATCGCTGAAGGCCAGGGCAGCTGGCAAGACTGCACACCCATTAAAGGTGGGTGGGTAGAAACGGGAGCCAAAAAATCAGTTTGGCAAACCGTTTCCCAACCAAGGGATTTCATTAAAAGGCAGCTGCAGCTCGTAAAAAGCTTTCGCCTTTTCAGTACAGTGCTGAAAAGGGGGCTACCACGATTCTCCTGGGTTTTTGACCACCCCCAGACCAGAGGTAGAACTGGTAGCCAGGTTCTTAAGTAGAAAATAGTTCTTAATAGAATAGAATAGAATAGAATTTTATTGGCCAAGTGTGATTGGACACACAAGGAATGCGGCCGCGAGAGCCATCGTGGGGCTTCCTAGATTCACCCACGTTTCTGCAACACGCCGCGGCCTGCACTGGCTGCCGATCGGTTTCCGGTCACAATTCAAAGTGTTGGTAATGACCTTTAAAGCCCTACATGGCATTGGGCCAGAATACATCCAGAACCGCCTTCTACCGCACGAATCCCAGCGGCCGATAAGGTCCCATTCATTCATTTATTTATTGGATTTGTATGCCGCCCCTCTCCGGAGACTCGGGGTGGCTAACAGCAACAATAAAACAGTGTACAATAGTAATCTAATACTAAAAATGATTAAAAACCCATTAATATAAAAACCAAACATACATACATACATACATACATACCATGCATAGAATTGTAAAGGCCTAGGGGGAAAAGGAATCTTAATTCCCCCCATGCCTGATGCCAGAGGTGGGTTTTAAGTAGCTTACGAAAGGCAAGGAGGGTGGGGGCAATTCTAATCTCTGGGGGGAGTTGGTTCCAGAGGGCCAGGGCCGCCACAGAGAAGGCTCTTCCCCTGGGTACCGCCAAGCGACATTGTTTAGTTGACGGGACCCGGAGAAGATCCACTCTGTGGGACCTAACTGGTCACTGGGATTCATGCAGCAGAAGGCGGTCCCTGAGATAATCTGGTCCGGTGCCATGAAGGGCTTTATAGGTCATAACCAACACTTTGAATTGTGACCGGAAACTGATGGGCAACCAATGCAGACTGCGGAGTGTTGGTGTAACATGGGCATATTTGGGGAAGCCCGTGATTGCTCTCGCAGCTGCATTCTGCACGATCTGAAGTTTCCGAACATTTATAACTTTGTACCTAAACGAACTGTCGTAAGTCGAGAACTACTTGTCCTCCAAGAGCTGCGCTCGGAAAATGAGGTGGGTCTCTCTCCGTCGGCAGAAATCTCGGCTTCCAACGTGACCTGGTTGGGTGTGGGACTTGCTGCTTGTGCCTGGATGGGAGCGAACAAGGAGCAGCCTGAAAGCAGCCTGGAGTCAAGGAGGCCTTGTGCTAGTCACCCTGCCCTTGCTGTGTTTATTTTGGGGCAGGACGGATCCGTGGCTCTTTTCTAGGACAGCCCCAATAAAGCTTTCCTTTGTTGAAAGGTGAGGCTCAGGTTTGGAGTGCGGCTACTGTAATTTAAAACTCTGGCCGAGCCTACAGAAACCAACTGTACTACAGGAGTTTGATCCTCTTATAAGGACGGGAGCCAGAGACTGACACACCCACCCACCCACCCCCCGAGTGCGGCCCTTGTAGCGGTGCTGCCCAAAACAGCCTCTCCACAATCAGCTCTTTTTCTAAGCCACTTTGGAACGGAATGGGATGGAGAGGAGAAGAGAGGAGAAAGGAAGAATGGAAAGGAATGGAAGAAGAAAAGGAGAAGAGAGAAGAGAGGAGAACAGAAATGAAGAATGGAATGGAATAGAAAAAGAGAAGAGAAATGAATGGAATGGAATGGAGAAGGAGAAGAGAAGAGAAATGAGTGGAATAAGAGAAGAGAAATGAATAGAATGGATGGAATGGAATGGTATAGAGAATGGAATAGAAGAAGAGAAATGAAAAATAGAAAGGAATGGAATAGAATAAGAAAAGAGAAATGAATGGAATGGAATAAATAGAATAGAATAGAATAGAATAGAATAGAATAGAATAGGCTCTTAGGCTTATATACTGCTTCATAGTGCTTATACAGACCTCTCCAAGCAGTTTACAGACTCAGCCTCTTGCCCCCAACAATCTGGGTCCTCACTGACAGTAAAAATTTTGGCTGCCCATTACTGCCTACATGGCTTAGGACCAGATTATCTTCGTGACCGTCTTCTGCCTCATCTATCCCAGCGGCCGGTTAGTTCCCACAGTCGGCCTTCTCCAGGTCCTTGCTTGCTTTGTTTCCCTTTGCTTGCTTGCAGCCCATCCTTGTAAGAAAGACCTTGACAAGCCTTTGCTTCTGCAGGACAAATTGTCCCGATGATGTATAGGGGCTGTCATGGGAACACATCCTAGGCCTCTTCTCCCCCCCCCCCCCCAGCTCAACTGCGAGAGCCTAATAAATACATGAAAAGCTACCGAGGCCGATTTAATCAGGGGCAAAACGGAGGCAGGGCTGCCCTGGGAACCGGCTGTTGAGAAAAGAGAAGTCTTTTTTTTCCCCTTCCGGGCGCAAGAGAAATCTGAAATGTTTTCAATCATCTGTTTTTCCCCTGCCCCAATTTCCCCTTTCCTGGGCACTAAGCTTATTTCCTTCTGCCACCTTTTACGGCTGTGGGGATGATCTATGCAGGGAGAGTCATCCCTTCGGTCTGCTTGCCAGCCGCATAAATACTCCCAGCCGAGGCATAAAAAAGGAGGGAAAGCTCTACTTTGGGAAAGGAACGATAACAGGAAAAGAGGCAGAGATGGAAGGGCAATGAAACCTCATCACTGGCATCCTTCAGTCTCAAAAGAGCATGGTAGTGGAGATAGTCTAAGGCAGTGTTTCCCAACCTTGGCATCTTGAAGAGATTTATTTATTTTATTTATTTTATTTATTTTATTTATTTTATTTATTTTATTTATTTTATTTATTTTATTTATTTTATTTATTTTATTTATTTTATTTATTTTATTTATTTTATTTATTTTATTTATTATTTTATTTATTTTATTTATTTTATTTATTTTATTTATTTTATTTATTTTATTTATTTATTTTTTTATTTATTATTTATTATTTATTATTTATTATTTATTATTTATTATTTATTATTTATTATTTATTATTTATTATTTATTATTTATTATTTATTATTTATTATTTATTATTTATTATTTATTATTTATTATTTATTATTTATTATTTATTATTTATTATTTATTATTTATTATTTATTATTTATTATTTATTATTTATTATTTATTATTTATTATTTATTATTTATTATTTATTTATTAGATTTGTATGCCGCCCCTCTCCGTACACTCGGGGCGGCTCACAGCAATAATAAACAATATGTAACAAATCGAATAATTTAAAAGAAACACTAAAAGCCCCATTATTAAAAGCAAGCATACACACAAGCATACCATACATAAACTGTATAGGCCCGGGGGAGATGTTTCAATTCCCCCATGCCTGACGGCAAAGGTGGGTTTTAAGGAGTTTACGAAAGACGAGGAGGGTGGGGGCAATCCTAATCTCTGGAGGAAGCTGGTTCCAGAGGGTCGGGGCTGCCACAGAGAAGGCTCTTCCCCTGGGTCCCGCCAAACGACATTGTTCAGTCGACGGGACCTGGAGAAGGCCAACTCTGTGGGACCTAACCGGTCGCTGGGATTTGTGCGGCAGAAGGCGGTCCCGGAGATATTCTGGCTCCGATGCCATGAAGGGCTTTATAGGTCATAACCAACACTTTGAATTGTGACCGGAAACTGATTGCCGAATGCTGGCTGGGGAACTCTGGGAGTTGAAGTCCAGATCTCTTCAAGATGCCAAGGTTGGGGAACACTGGTCTAAGGTTAAAGGTTTTGGGGTTATTAGTAGAAACCACAGAATCAGGTAGTGCATTCCAGGCGTTGATTACTCTGGGGCTGAAGTCGTATTATTTTTTGCAGTCAAGTTTGGAGCGGTTGACATTTAGTTTAAATCGATTCCGTGCTCGTGTGTTGTTGCGGTTGAAGGTGAAGTAGTCGTTAACAAGTAGGGCATTTTGGTATATGATTTTATGAACTATAATTAAGTCGGAACAGAGACGACGGAGTTGTAAGTTGTCTAAACCAAGAATTTCAAGTCCGGCGGAGTAAGGTATTTTGTTGTGAGAAGAGGAATGAAGGGCTCTTGTTTCCTATAGGAAACAGTTTCGTCTTACCAACTTTTCGCCTTACGAACCTCCTCCAGGAACCAATTAAGTTCGTAAGAGGAGGTATTACTGTACTGTATTAGTATTTCTATCCTCCAGAAGGTAATTTCTTTTGTATCTCAAAGTGCTAGGTTGCTTCTTGTCCTCCATTTATCCAACGGCTCATGCGGTAAGAGATGATTCAAAGAGATAATTGCCGAAGCTGTTGCGAAAGAAAGTCTGAGTAGCGCTTGGAAAAATTTTATGGCAAGAGGCGTAAGGTACATTTGGCCCAACCCGCCTCATATTCACCTGGGTGCAATCTCGCCTGGCATCATCCTGGCCCTAGATTGAGTCATATAATTTCTGCAAGAAAACAACCAAGTTCAGAAAGTACCAAGGGTCCCTCCATCACCTTTTCTCTGCTGTGTATTCACTGGCTGAGTTCATGCGATATGCTAAGAATGGAATGAATTAGAATTATTTTATTTTTATTTTATTTATTCATTTGTCCAATACACAATACATATGGAGGAGAATAGACATGAAGTAATACATATAAAGATAGTATGTAAAAATAGAGGAGAAGATATATGAAAGGAAGAAAATATATATGATATATGAGATAAAGGAAAGACAATTGGACAGGGGACGAAAGGCACACTAGTGCACTTATGTACGCCCCTTACTGACCTCTTAGGAACCTGGAGAGGTCAATCGTGGAGAGTCTAAGGGAGAAATGTTTGGGGTTAGGGGTTGACACTACTGAGTCAGGTAATGAGTTCCACGCTTCGACAACTCGATTGTTAAAGTCATATTTTTTACAGTCAGGTTTGGAGCAGTTAATATTAAGTTTGAATCTGTTGCATGCTCTTGTGTTGTTGTGGTTGAAGCTGAAGTAGTCATTGACAGGCAGGACGTTGCAGCATATGATCTTGTGGGCAATATTTAAATCGTGTTTTAGACGCCGTAGTTCTAAGCTTTCTAGACCTAGGATTGTTAGTCTATTTTCGTAGGGTATTCTGTTTCGAGTGGAGGAGTGAAGGGCTCTTCTGGTGAAGTATCGTTGGACGTTTCCAAGGGTGTTGATGTCCGAGATGTGGTATGGGTTCCAGACAGATGAGATGTATTCAAGGATGGGTCTGGCAAAAGTTTTGTAGGCTCTTGTGAGTATTGAGAGATTGCCAGAGCAGAAGCTACGTAGGATCTGGTTAACAACTCTAGAAACCTTTTTGGAATATTGTTGCAATGGGCTTTGGCACTTAGGTCATTTGATATTAGTATTCCAAGGTCTTTTACTAAGTGTGGATTGGCTGTGAGATTTGGTTTATTCAGTTTATATATGAGGTTTGGATTATTTTTGCCGATGTGGAGGGTAGAGCAATTGTTGGTTGATATTGGAAGTTGCCAGTTGTTAGACCAATCTGAGACAAAGTCAAGGTCTTTTTGGAGAGTAAATGTGTTGTCCGTGGTGTTGAAAAGTTTTACGTCATCGGCAAAAAGAACACAGTTGCTTTCGATATGGTCACATAGGTCATTGATGAAGAGAATGAAAAGAGTAGGACCTAGTACGCTGCCCTGGGGAACACCACTTTTGACAGGGAGAATTAGAAATAGAAATAGAAATAATAGAAATAGAAATAGAATTTTAGAATTACAGAACTGCCCATCAAGCCACGCCCACAGGTCCGCTAATTTTAAAAAATTGAATGCCATCACTGAAGCATACTCATGATTAATAGGAACAAATAATAATAATTATGATAATGATAATAATAATAATTTATTAGATTTCTATGCCGCCCCTCTCCGAAGACTCGGGGTGGCTCACAACAACAATAAACAATGCAGTACAAATCCAATAATTAAAACTAAAGCTAAAAACCCATTATCATTTAAAACCAGTCAATACTACCCAATCATAATCACACATTAATCTTACTGGCCAAAAGGGGGGTACATCAGTTACCCCATGCCTGGCGACATAGATAGGTCTTCAGAGTCTTGCAGAAGGCGAGGAGGGTGGGGGGCAGTTCGAATCTCCGGAGGGAGTTGATTTCAGAGGGCTGGGGCCGCCATAGAGAAGGCTCTTCCCCTGGGTCCCGCCAGATGACAAATAGGTGCCGAGGTCTCTCATTAAGTGGGAGCATGGCTACACTCTCCCCCTACAAAGGCACAATCGGGACACTCCCCCCCCCTGCTCTCTAGGCCAAGGAAGAATCCATCCTTGGCTCTGATGTTAGATTTTTCTCTGAAGCCAACACCAGATTTTCCTCCTAATTGCCAGAGGAAAGGCAAAGTTTAAATTTGCGTTCCGTGTTTGCTCTCGCTCTGTTAATTATTCTGCCGCTTCCAAATTAATGCAATTAAAAAAAGAAAAAGAAAGCATTATAAAAATGAAACTTGGACCCTCGGATAAGGTGGGCTCCCCTTCGAACACGTTAAAAGTACACCTGGGATATTATTTTATTTATTTATTCATTCATTTGTCCAATACACAAATACATAGGAAGAAAATAAACATGAAGTAATATATATAAGGATAAAAGTAAAAATAGAAGAGAAGATATATGAAAGGAAGAAAATATATATGATATATGAGATAAAGGAAAGACAATTGGACAGGGGACGAAAGGCACACTACTGCACTTATGTACGCCCTTTACTGACCTCTTAAGAACCTGGAGAGGTCAATCGTGGAGAGTCTAAGGGAGAAATGTTGGGGCTTAGGGGTTGACACTATTGAGTCCGGTAATGAGTTCCATGCTTCGACAACTCGATTGTTAAAGTCATATTTTTTTACAGTCAAGTTTGGAGCGGTTCGTATTAAGTTTGAATCTGTTGCATGCTCTTGTGTTGTTGTGGTTGAAGCTGAAGTAGTCATTGACAGGCAGGACATTGCAGCATATGATCTTGTGGGCAATACTTAAATCGTGTTTTAGGCGCCGTAGTTCTAGGCTTTCTAGACCCAGGATTGTTAGTCTATTTTCGTAGGATATTCCTGCGCGTGCATCGATCGTTGAACCATTTACGCCCAATATTTGGGTGTCCTTGCAATTCAGCTACAGGATTAGATTCGTACAACATGCTAACCTTGCCGTAGTCGGTTTAGCGTGTCGTGTGAGGACAGCATCTGTTGCTGTCGGTCCTGCTATTAATTGTTCAAAAGTTGCTTTTTGACAAATCGAGGGTCAGATTTTCAGCAAGAAGAATAACAGAGGAGGGGGAGAGAGTTAAAATAGAATAGAGGAGCTATCGCAAGAATAAAAATGAATTTTCCCCCCTTTAGTTGGACATGCAATAATATACATAGATTAAAATTGGACAAAGATTGGATCTTCGAGATCCAATAAAAGGTTTATGTACACGACTTGGAAAGAAATATATTTGTAATAATTTGTACTCTTTTACTTTTGTTTCTATCTTCTATTCTTTATACATCTTGAATTGAAGTACAGTATATATGTTTATTTCTAAGAGACTTAGAGTTAAATTAGTAGAGCATGAAAAATATCGATATGGAAAACTGCAAACTGAATATTGCCTAGAGTTATTATAATAATAATAATAATAATAATAATAATAATAATAATAATAATTTATTAGATTTGTATGCCGCCCCTCTCCGAAGACTCGGGGTGGCTCACAACAATAATAAAAACGATGTTACAGTTCTATATAAAACACAATAAGGAAAGGAAGAGAGAGCAAGGTATCTCCCTAATTTTTTAATTTTTTTTAATGTGTATGTATTTGTACTTGTTTTTCATCTTATGTATCAAAAATTCAACACCGTGGCCAAGACCACACAAACCCAATTTTTTTTACAAGCATCACATGCAAAATAGGATCGAGTCTTTCAAAAACCTGGTCCTGACTTAGAAATTATTTTTTTAACAGTACCTCCCCCAAACCCATTATTATTATTATTATTATTATTATTATTATTATTATTATTATTATCATCTCACAATTTATCCCCTACACAAACACACAAACACACAGACACACAGACACACACAGAGAGGAGAGAGAGAGAGAGAGATGCTAGCTGAATTGCCTTATATGGACATGCAATGTTTGCAACCTGGAGAGCAGCTCCCTTATCTTTTTAATTTCCTCCCTGACAGTTACCCCTGCTTGCAAGTTCTTACCCACATCGGCCTGGGGGTCCAATTTCCATTGCCTTTCTCAAAAGTTGCCATTGGCTCGTAATTTTGAACATTACTTCAGGCGCGGTGAATAATCACATTAATTGCCTGGCATTGTATAGCTTTGAAACGATCCCACGGATCCTTTTGGTTTCATTAGGAAATCAAAAACTCAACGGATAAAATGGAACACCGAGAGTGTGGCACCTAGGGTTTTTTCCCATGCAACTCCATTCACAGGGCTTTTGAGCTTGGATACACTGCTCCAGCCCTAGTATGAGTGGAGACTGAATGTATAGAATAGAATAGAGTAGAACAGAGTAGAGTAGAGCAGAATAGAATAGAATAGCCGTTGAGCTTGAGTAGAGTAGAGCAGAGCAGAATAGAATAGCCATTGAGCTTGAGTAGAGTAGAGTAGAACAGAATAGAATAGAATAGCCGTTGAGCTTGGATACACTGCTCCAGCCCTAGTATGAGTGGAGATTGAATGTATAGAATAGAATAGAGTAGAGTAGAGTAGAGCAGAATAGAATAGAATAGCCGTTGAGCTTGAGTAGAGTAGAGCAGAATAGAATAGAATAGCCATTGAGCTTGAGTAGAGTAGAACAGAACAGAACAGAATAGAATAGAATAGCCGTTGAGCTTGGATACACTGCTCCAGCCCTAGTATGAGTGGAGATTGAATGTATAGAATAGGGTAGAGTAGAGTAGAGTAGAGTAGAGTAGAATAGAATAGAATAGAATAGAATGGCCGTTGAGCTTGGATACACTGCTCCAGCCCTAGTATGAGTGGAGATTGAATGTATAGAATAGAATAGAACAGAGTAGAATAGAAAAAATAGAATAGAATAGCCGTTGAGCTTGGATACACTGCTCCAGCCCTAGTATGAGTGGAGATAGAATGTATAGAATAGAATAGAACAGAGTAGAATAGAATAGAATAGAATGGCCGTTGAGCTTGGATACACTGCTCCAGCCCTAGTATGAGTGGAGATTGAATGTATAGAATAGAATAGAACAGAGAAGAGTAGAATAGAATAGAATAGAATAGAGTGGCCGTTGAGCTTGGATACACTGCTCCAGCCCTAGTATGAGTGGAGATTGAATGTATAGAATTGAGTAGAGTAGAGTAGAGTAGAGTAGAATAGAATAGAATAGAATGCCTGTTGAGCTTGGATACACTGCTCCAGCCCTAGTATGAGTGGAGATTGAATGTATAGAATTGAGTAGAGTAGAGTAGAGTAGAATAGAATAGAATAGAATGCCTGTTGAGCTTGGATACACTGCTCCAGCCCTAGTATGAGTGGAGATTGAATGTATAGAATTGAGTAGAGTAGAGTAGAGTAGAATAGAATAGAATAGAATGCCCGTTGAGCTTGGATACACTGCTCCAGCCCTAGTATGAATGGAGATTGAATGTATAGAATTGAGTAGAGTAGAGTAGAGTAGAGTAGAATAGAATAGAATAGAATGCCTGTTGAGCTTGGATACACTGCTCCAGCCCTAATATGAGTGGAGATTTAATGTATAGAATAGAATAGAATAGAATAGAGTAGAGTAGAATAGGACAGAATAGGACAGAATAGAATAGAATAGAATATAATTCTTTATTGGCCAAGTGTGATTGCACACACAAGGAATTTGTCTTTGGTGCAGGTGTACATAACAGAAAAGAGATTTGTCAAGAATCATGTGGTACAACACTTAATGATTGCTGCTGAAACTGACGAGACTAAGGATGCCAGCCAGATGAATAGGTAAGCGGATTCTTTTCATTATTTTCCTCCCCCAAAACTAAGGTGTGTCTTATACTCCGAAAAATACGGTATTCATAATTTCCACTACCGGTTCTCCATATAACTGGTCGGAAGCTGCTGAGACAGGCCAAAAAGGCATTAAAACGGATCCTGTTGAAAGTGGAGGAACTAAAAGAAGAACATCAAAGAAAGCGATGTCTCCAAATTCACCCAGTTGAGTTGCGACTTCTCCCAAAGGTTGCACCAGGACCTGGGCATCAAACTTTGCTTTGACATTCAACAAAACAGAGACTGAGCAGTTGAAAGCTCCAGAAAAGTCCCATAAATGCTTGCACTGGGGGGGCCGGAGGGGGGGGCGCGTTATTCTCTCCGCCTCTGTGCCAAAAGGAAGGGAGTTGTAATTAACAGCCTGTTCTCCAAAGCAAGGACGGTGTGATTTATTTTCCATAAACTGGTCCCCAGAGAACCTGGCAGCTCTCATTAGTAAACATTAAATTCGGTTTATCCGTCTGCTCCATTACAGCATTTGTATCCTCGTGCTGTGTCTGTTCCAGCCAAGGAATCAGACTAGTTGGGAAGGAACAAGCTTTGAAAGCCTAGAACTACGGCGTCTAAAACACGATCTAAGTATTGCCCACAAGATCATACGCTGCAACGTCCTTCCGGTCAACGACTACTTCAGCTTCAACAGAAACAACACAAGAGCACACAACAGATTCAAACTTAATATTAACCACTCCAAACTTGACTGCAAAAAATACGACTTTAACAATCGAGTTGTCGAAGCGTGGAACTCATTACCGGACTCAATAGTGTCAACCCCCAATCCCCTACACTTCTCCATTAAACTCTCCACGATTGACCTCTCCCGATTCCTCAGAGGCCAGTAAGGGGCGTATATAAGTGCACTGATGTGCCTATCGTCCCCTGTCCAATTCTCTTTTCTTACCTCTTTTATCTTATATATTCTCTCCTCTATATATATTCTCTTCCTATCCACTTCCCTTCTTTTTACTTCCTATCTTTATATATATATTCCTAATGTATATTCTCTCTCATATGTATTGTATATTGGACAAAGAATAAATAAAAAAAAATAAATAAAAAAGGATGGGTTCCTATGGGTATGGTCAGGTACGCAGAACGGGTAGAAAAAAATTCATTTTTCCCCCTCTTTTTTTCCCTTCTGGGTTCTGGGTATGTTTTATCTATCACAGCAAATGAGGCTGAATGTGTATAGTTTTAGTAGAGCTGTGCGTGCGTATGTATGTGTACATACACATACAAGCAAGAAGCTTGTATAGAGCGCTGGTGAGACCGCATTTGGAATAATACTGTCTCCAGTTCTGGAGACCTCACCTACAAAAAGATATTGACAAAATTGAACGGGTCCAAAGACGGGCTGCAAGAATGGTGGAAGGTCTTAAGCATAAAACGTATCAGGAAAGACTTCATGAACTCAATCTGTATAGTCTGGAGGACAGAAGGAAAAGGGGGGACATGATCGAAACATTTAAATATGTTAAAGGGTTAAACAAGGTCCAGGAGGGAAGTGTTTTTAATAGGAAAGTGAACACAAGAACAAGGGGACACAATCTGAAGTTAGTTGGGGGAAAGATCAAAAGCAACATGAGAAAATATTATTTTACTGAAAGAGTAGTAGATCCTTGGAACAAACTTCCAACAGACGTGGTTGGTAAATCCACAGTAACTGAATTTAAACATGCCTGGGATAAACATATATCCATCCTAAGATAGATATATGTATAAGGGCAGACTAGATGGACCATGAGGTCTTTTTCTGCCGTCAGACTTCTATGTTTCTATGTTTCTATGGTTCCCAACCTTGGCAACTTGAAGATATTTGGACTTCAACTCCCAGAATTCCAGATATCTTCAAGTTGCCAAGGTTGGGAAACACTGGTTTATATAGTAGATAAAGTATATTTGTGTGTTCTTGTGTGTTAATATGTATGCACACTTATGGCATACATACATAGAATTAAATAGTATATTTTGGATGTTCAGTCTAAACACCTATTTGAAAACTTATCTTGGTTGGTAAGCTACTCCCATCCAGTCACCTGTCCTTTAAAACACTCCTGGTCACGTTTTTTTTAACAATGAATGAAAAATTTATATTTTTAAGTATTTCATAGACGATAAGATTTTTTTCCTTTTCTTATTACAAATACAAAGATGACTTCAACTCTGAGAGGGTCAATTGTTGCTCCACTAAATGTTACATGTAATGTATATTTTGTTTGTCTTTGCAATTTAATAAAAATATTTTAAATAAATAAATAAATAAAACACTCCTGGTCACGTGATTGGCAAGCCACTTCCAACCTAGTTGCATGGCCTGCAAGCCACTCCTACCCGGTCACATGACCATCAAGCCACACCAACACACTAAGCCACGCCCCCAGGCTTATTGTGGGCATGGCAGTATTATTTACTGTGGCAGTAAAACTTTTGGCGGCCCATCCCTGTTTAAAAATCTCCTTTTGAGGGTCTTATCTTGGGGATGATCAGATTAAGGTACGGTGCAAAAGACACGTTTTCCTTTTCTGCTTATGAGAACCCACCTACCACTGACAGAAAAAGCAAACAAGAAGGGAAAATTGATGAAGCAACAGAAAGAATTCAAGGGACAAAACAACTGCCTTACATGGTACCTTCAGCCAAACTTTTTACTGCTGCACTGTGGGTGTGGCTTTTTTGTGGGTGTGGCTTATTTTGTGGGTGTGACTTAATGGTCACGTGACTGGGTAGGAGTGGCTTCCCGTCCATGTGACCAGATGGGAGTGGCTTGAACAAACAATCATCATTGTTCAAGTGAACTGTTAAATCCTCGACTTACAATCTTACCAGTGTCGCTCGTTGGGGTGACAATTTGCTTCGCGTTCCCACGCTCTCCTTCCTGAGTCGCCCCCCAGCTTCAGGCTGGGTAGTTAGGTGAACGGGTGCTTCCAGAAGCATAAATGCTGCCAGCGCCGCTTCCACCCACGCCTTCTGCTTGCACCTCAGGTGGGAGGTGGCCGCGTGAGGCTGGAGGGGAGCCGGGTAGGAGAGAAGGAAGCTCGCCCGAGGCCAAGAAGGAGGAAAGAGGAGAAAAGCAAGTAGCGCAGAAGCAGCAGCAGGGGAAAAAAGGAGAACCGAGCGGAGACCAGTAATCCAGGAAGTGACAGCCGCTGATCAGCTGGAGCTGCGCACGGATCTTCATTTCCACCGGTGGAACTGCGTTCCACCCCGTCCTGCCTGCTGCCCACCCCCGCCTTCACCCCATTAAAAAAACCAGTATTAATTCATCTTGTTAGAAGTGAAAAGGAGATGTACTGTAGGTAGATTGTTTCACATGTGGTGGTTACATCCTAAAGTATTGGGAAAAGATTTATGGATGGTTAGAACAGATAACAGGAAGACAGATGGGATATATTCCAGAATTCCTTTTACTGGAGATAATAAAGAAGCAGCAACCAAAGGATATAAAATATTTATCACTGCACATTGTTACTGCAGCAAGAATGGCTTATGACCAATATTGGAAAGATGACAAATCTCCAGTGGAAAATGTATTGATTGACAAAATATACAGTTGTGCAGAAATGGACAAATTGACAATAGAATTGAAAGGACAAAGTGAGTGGGACTATTATAAGGTTTGGAAGAAATGTTATAACTGGATGGGAAAAATAAGGGAAAAACAGTGGGATTGTGTGGAAAAGACTAAGAATCGGGACAATGGAAAGATATATATTGTAAAGAGATATGTGAATTGTAAAGTGCACTGCTCAAAAAAATAAAGGGAACACTTAAACAATAGAATACAACTCCAAGTAAATCAAACTTCTGTGAAATCAAACTGTCCATTTAGGAAGCAACACTGATTGACCATCAATTTCACATGCTGTTGTGCAAATGGAATAGTGGTGCAAATGAAATATTCAATGAGAATATTTCATTCATTCAGATCCAGGATGTGTTATTTGAGTGTTCCCTTTATTTTTTTAAGCAGTATATAAAATTTAGATGTAGATTTGTAAGGAGGAATGTTATGATGTTTAAAGGAAAAAACAATAAAAAATAAAATAAAATATTCCGGAAAAAACCCCACCCAGTATAAATGAAATAAGAAATTAGGACCTTTTTAGGTTCTGCTCCTGTTTTTAGACTTCAATCCTTGATAAGTCGTACAAAGTCCCGGGCAGCCCTCAAGCCATCTTGGCTGCACCTATCTTGGTTATAGAAATGTGTGCTTTTTATGCACGCATGTATTTTCATGTTCCATTCATGCCCTCCAGGTATTGGGGGAAGTAGTACGTGCTTCTCTCCTCTGTTTTATCCTCCCATCCACCCACCAAGATTGGTTAGGCTGAGAGAGGGTGGCTGAGTTTCACTATCTCTCGTCTTAGAGTTGACAAAGCCGAAACTGGTGAATGCTACCAAGCCATGGCCTGTGTTTTACAATTCACAATGGCTGGTTTTGCACAGCACGAGAGACAACCCACCTCTGGGCTTAGCATAAATGAATAAACTGGGACTGACCCAGATTGTCCGATGGGTCCTTTCTACTTGTAAGTTCACCCTGAAGAGATGTTTAGTCCATTTGTTCGAATTGGTGTCCTCGCCTCTGCTGGACCAACCTAAGAGGGTGTTGCAGCTGTATTTCTATTTGTTAGATTTTGAGGGAATGTTATGGAAAGCACGATGGGTGTCCTCCCTCTCTCTCTCTCTCTCTCTCTCTCCCTCCCTCCCCCCCCCCTCTCTCTTGTCTTTTGGAAAAGAACTGAAGATAATATTTTGTATGTAATATATAAACATCCTACATGTTTGCTTTTTACCCCATCCAATGGATAAATAGATAGATAGGTAGGTAGATAGGTAGGTAGGTAGGTAGGTAGGTAGATACTAGGCAGACAGACAGACAGACATTAATTCCCATAGGAATCAATGTAAAAGCAAATAATGCATGAGATTGGGGAAACCACAGGGAGGGTGGAGGCCCTGTTTCCTTCCCAGGAGATTCCTAGAGAGGCCCCACAGAGGCTTCTCTCTACCTTTTCCCGCCCTGTTTCCTCCCAGGAGATTCCTAGAGAGGCCCCACGGAGGCTTCTCCCTGCCTTTTCCCGCCCTGTTTCCTCCCAGGAGATTCCTAGAGAGGCCCCACGGAGGCTTCTCTCTGCCTTTTCTGGGCCTGTTTCCTTCCAAGAGATTCCTAGAGAGGCCCCACAGAGGCTTCTCTCTGCCTTTTCCCACCCTGTTTCCTCTCAGGAGATTCCTAGAGAGGCCCCACGGAGGCTTCTCTCTGCCTTTTCTGGGCCTGTTTCCTTCCAAGAGATTCCTAGAGAGGCCCCACAGAGGTTTCTCCCTGCCTTTTCCCGCTCTATTTCCTCCCAGGAGATTCCTAGAGAGGCCCAACGGAGGCTTCTCTCTGCCTTTTCCAGTTACAGTTTCGGAGGCTCGGGTTTGGAAGTTTAAAATGGTTTTTGAGAAGAGACAAATAAATCTAAGTAGAGGCGTTCTTAGGTAGAAGTACCACTGTATAGCTAGACTAAGCCAAGCCCATCAAGAGAGGAACCCGAGCAAAAAATTATATCGGAACATTTACAGCTTGCAGATGTCAGCGGCATTGGGCATAAACCGTTTCCCCCCCCCCCCAAAAAAATGTGAATTTTGGCCATCTGGGAACAATTTTCTTCTTCTTCAGCTCAGTTGGAGCGATTCCTGCCTGTTTGCAGAAAACACGTGAGTCCTTTCCCGCAACGAAAAGTTCAAAACAGAAACCCCGCGTAATAAATAAATAAAGGGAGAAAGCCGTCCCGTTTAAAGAGTGGCCTCTTTCATCATAATTCCATTGTCTGTTTAATGAAACTCAGAAGCCTCTGGTGGTAGAGCTTCAAATGAAAGGGAGAGCCAGTTTTTCTTGCTAATTAATAGGTTTAATTGTGCTGCTTTGAGATGAGCTCAGGGCATTAAGAACAAGACAGGCTGGAGTGGAAAAGTGAGGCTGCTCTGCCTTCCAGCTGTAGATAATATCAAATGGCTCCAATCGCCGCTTGTTTTGTGCTCAACAAATATATTTACCGGTATGTGCATCTAGTCCTTGACGTTTACCCACTTGAGCCTCAAACTTCCATCGCTGAGCAAGACAGTTAAGTGAACTTTGCCCCATTTGTAACCTTTCTTGCTGTAATTGTTAAGTAAACCACTGAGTTGTTAATTTAGTAAGGTGGTTGTTAAATAAATCTGACTTCCCCCATTGACTTTTGCTTGTCAGGAGTTTGCAAACAGTGATCATAGGAACCCCAGGAGACTGCAACCATCATAACAATAGCAATAGAATTATACAGTGTTCCCTCGATTTCCGCAGGGGATGCGTTCCGAGACCACCCGCAAAAGTCGAATTTCCGCGAAGTAGAGATGCGGAAGTAAATACACCGTTTTTGGCTATGGACAGTATCACAAGCCTTCCCTTAACACTTTAAACCCCTAAATTACCATTTCCCATTCCCTTAACAACCATTTACTCACCATTATTACTGGTACTCACCATTGAATAAGACACTTAGTGATCCTGATATTTATAAACATAATTATTTATTAACAATAATTATTTTTTTTGTTATTTATTTGCAAAAATTATTAGTTTGGCGATGATATATGACGTCATTGGGTGGGAAAAACCGTGGTATAGGGAAAAAACCGCGAAGTATTTTTTAATTAATATTTTTTTAAAAACCGTGGTCTAGGCTATTCGTGAAGTTTGAACCCGTGAAAATCGAGGGAACACTGTATACCGCTTTTACCTCCCCCTCTATGCGATTTACAGAGTCAGCATATTGCAATCTGGGTCCTCATTTTACCCACTTTGGAAGGACGGAAGGCTGAGTCCATCATGAGCCAGTCAGGATCGAACTCCAGGCTGTGGGCAGAGTTTGCCTGCAACACTGCATTCTAACCACTGCACAACCAGGACATACATACATACATAAATACAGTGGTACCTCTACTTAAGTGATGCGTCTACTTAAGAACTTAATTCGTTCCGTGACCAGGTTCTTAAGTAGAAAAGTTTGTAAGTAGAAGCCATTTTTCCCATAGGAATCGATATAAAAGCAAATAACGTGTGCAAACCCATTAGGAAAGAAATAAAAGCTCGGAGTTTGGGTGGGAGGAGGAGGAGGAAGAGGAGCAGTAGGACAGTCGCTACTGAAGGAAGAAGGGGAGGGGAGGGGAATCCCCAAAATCCAAAACTGTAACACTAAAAAAAAAAGGCAGAACCTCTCACTCCTTTGACCGAAAGGCGGCTTCTGCTGCTGCTGCTGCTACCTGCTTCCTCTTTCTTCCCATGCTGCAGGGCTCCCTTCTCTTGCTCGCCCGCTTTGTAGCTGGTGCCTTTCCTTCACTATGGTGACTCCTCGGGGTGAACCGTCCCCTTTTGCCTTTCTGCACCCAGACGCGGCGAGGAGGAGCTTGCGCCTTCCATACACTGGCTGTTGCTGCTCCTACCTGCTGCCTCTTCCTTCCCATACTGAAGGGTTCCCCTTTCCTCTCGCTCGGTCGCTTTGTAGCCGGCGCCTTTCCTTCGCTGTGGTGACCCCTCAGCTGCCCAGAGCAAAGGGAGCGTTTTTTATTCGGGGCACTAGCAGAGTTTTATTCCCTTTCTAAGTGCTCAGAGAAAGGAAAATGCTTTGTTCGCTCTTGACTGCCAAAGCTTCCTTAAGCGCCACCGAAAGGCTCCTCTGGCAGCCCAGAAAAGCCCGAGATGGCTGGGATTAAAGGGGGAATGGCAGGAAACTGGCCGGGCCTTCGTCCCGCTCTCAAATTTCCTGGGATATTTTTCTGGGCTCCATTTCTTAAGTAGAAAATGTTTCTTAAGAAGAGGCAAAAAAATCTTCAACACCCAGTTCTTATCTAGAAACATAGAAACATAGAAACATAGAAGATTGACGGCAGAAAAAGACCTCATGGTCCATCTAGTCTGCCCTTGTCCTATTTCCTGTATTTTATCTTAGGTACTTCAGACAGTTTCTCTCCTCCTGCTAAAGTAGGCTCATTTCTGATCTGTTTTCAAATATAGTTTGCTGACAGATGTCAGAAGCAGATGGACAGACGATGAACACTTGGAGATAGTTGATATCCAATATCAGGTTGCAAAAGAACCAATGCCTTTGATAGCTGAATGGCTAGAGGGCTCCCCCTGCTGGATTGTAATGGATAGGCAATGTTCTGTTGGCAAATAAATAATAATAATAATAATAATAATAATAATAATAATAATAATAATAATAATAATAGTAATAATACTGTAATAGTAATAGTAATAATAATAATATTAATAATAATAATATTAACAATATTAATAATATTAATAATAATAAAAAAACCAAGGCTGGCCGATATTCAACCCTGAGTGAGTCCATGTTCAAATCTTTCCATTTCAACCTCCCTCTAGTAATGACTAGCTACATGGCTTTCATTTCAGCCTCTCGCTAGTAATAACTAAATGTATTCCACCCATCTACACCAGAGGTGTCAAACTCAATTTCATTGAGGGCTACATCAGGGTTATGTTTGACCTCGATGGGGGCCAGGGGCGGGCATGTGGTAGGGGTGGGCAGCAGGCAGGACGGGGTGGCGCGCTGTTACACCGGCGGAAATGAAGCTGCGTGCGCAGATCCAGCTGATCAGTGGCTGTCACTTCCTGGATTACTGGTTTCGGTTCGGCTCTCCTTTCTTTCCCTGCTGCTGCTGCTGCGTCTGAGCTCCTTGCTTTTTTCCTCTTTCCTCCTTCTTGGCCTCGGACGAGCTTCCTTCTCTCCTGCCCGGCTCCCCTCCAGCCTCACACTGCCACCTCCTGCCTGAGGTGCAAGCAGAAGGCGTGGGTGGAAGCGGCGCTGGCAGCATTTATGCTTCTGGCAGCACCCGTTCACCTAGCTACCCAGCCTGTGGCAGGGGGCGACCCAGGCAGGAGAGCGTGGGAAACACGAAGCAAATTGTCACCCCAGCGAGCAACACTGGTGAGGTTGTAAGTCAAGGACTTAACAGTTCACTTGAACAATGATGATCGTTCAAGCCACTCCCACCTGGTCACATGGCTGGCAAGCCACTCCTACCCAGTCACACCCACAAAATAAGCCACACCCACAGTGTGGCAGTAAAAAATTTGGCTGCCCATTAGTGGCAGGAGATGCATGGCCAGCTCAAGGTCACTCCTGCCGGGCGGCACCAGAGGTGGATTCCCATTCCCGCCACTACCGTTGTGCTGCGTGCACAGCTTTGCTTTTCCTGCATGCGCGCACACTTGTCCCAGTGTGTTTTCGCATCTGCACTTGTGCAGGAAGCAGAATCTCATTAGGGGACGCGTGCGCATGTGAGATTTCAGCAATTTCTTGCTTCTGCGCATGCGCAGAAGCAAAAAACCACCAAAATCTCTCTTGCGTGCGCATCTCCTCGCAAGGTCTTGCTTCCTGCACCTGCGCAGAAGGAAAAGCCCACTGAGATGCCCACATGCGCTCACAGCAGAAGCCAAACTGCGCACGCCACTCAGGTTTTGCTACCAGTGCGCCATCCTTATCTGTACCGGTATTGATTATAGCCCTCCCATCTTCTTTTAACCCCAATTCTCTCTTATGATTTGGGGTTACGTGGAACAGCCTGACTCCAGGAGTTGTGGATGCCCCAATACTGGAAGTTTTTAAGCAGATGTTGGATAACCATCTGTCTGAAGTGGTGTAGGGTTTCCTGCCCAAGCAGGGGGTTGGACTAGAAGACCTCCAAGGTCCCTTCCGACTCTTCTCTTCTACTCCTACTCCTACTCTATTCCTATTCCTTCTCATACTCCACTCTACTCCTACTCCTGTCCTGTCCTATTCTGTTCTGTTCTGGCCTATCCCTATCCCTACAAGTTATGCATGGTATGTTTGTGTGCATGTTTGGTTTTATAATAGACGTTTTTAGTTGTTTTTTATTATTGGATTGTACATGTTGTGTCTATTATTGTTGTTAGCCGCCCCGAGTCTGCGGAGAGGGGCGGCATACAAATCCAATAAATTATTATTATTATTATTATTATTATTATTATTATTATTATTATTATTATTACTCCTATCCCTATCCCTACCTCATCCCTACTCTACTCTACTTCTATTCCTATTTCTATTCCTACTCTATTTTATTCTACTCCTACTCCTACTCCTACTCCTATTTCTATTCCTGTCCTGTCCTACCCCTACTGTACTCTACTTCTATCCCTACTCTACTCTACTCTACTCCTACTCCTATTCCTATCCCTATCCTACCCCTACCCCTACTGTACTCAACTTCTATTCCTACTCCTACTCTACTCTATTCCTATTCCTACTCTATTTTATTCTACTCTACTTCTATTCCTATTCCTACTCTACTCTACTCTACACTACTCTACTCCTATTCCTATTCCTATTCCTACTCTACTCTATTCTACTCTATTCTACTCCTATTCCTATTTCTATTCCTATCCTATCCTATTCTTATGATATTTCTTCCATGATTATGTCTTCCTGAGTGATAAAGTTTCCTGTGGTTTCTCCTAGCTCATTTTTCTATGTCTTTTCCCTCTTGTTTGTTGACATTCTCGGGCTGCCTTTCCTTGTCCCTCCTTCTTTGAGGTTGTAAATCCGCATCCCATCATTCTTTTGTTGTCCAAAGCTTTGCCTCCCTTCATATATCCTGACAGCTATTCTCGAAGCCGCTTGGATCTTCTCCTCTTTGAAATGTTGGGAATATTTTTGTTTTCTGCTCTTGATTTCTATTCAGCCTCCTCCTCTCCACCCACACCCTGCTCACACCCAACCCTTCAAAGCCTCTTTTGCATACACCTACTGAATATATTGCTTACATTATTTATATGCACCTACTTTATCTCCTTCAGATCAAATCTTGCTGCCCCATCTTGAACACTTGGCACTGATAAGTCATGATCCATTCCACAATTTATTTTATTTGTTTGTTTGTTTGTTTGATGGTTAATTTGTTTATTTATTTATTCATTCATTCATTCAATCATTCATTCATTCATTCATTCATTTATTAAATTTGTATGCCGCCCCACTCCGTAGACTCAGGGTGGCTCACAGCAATAGTAAAAAACAATGTAAAATACAAATCTAATATTTAAAAAACTAAAAACCCATAATTTAAAAAATATACACACAACATACCATACATAAACTATATAAGCCTGGGAAAGATGTCTCAATTCCCCCATGCCTGACAGCAGAGATGGGTCTTAAGAAGTTTACGAAAGGTAAGGAGGGTGGGGGCAATCTTAATCTTGGGGGGGAGCTGGTTCCAGAGGGTCGGTGCCGCCACAGAGAAGGCTCTTCCCCTGAATCCCGCCAGACGACATTGTTTAGTCGATGGGACCCGGAGAAGGCCAACTCTGTGGGACCTAACTGGTCGCTGGGATTCGTGCGGCAGAAGGCAGTCTTGGAGATATTCTGGTCCGATGCCATGAAGGGCTTTATAGGTCATAACCAACACTTTGAATCGTGAACAGAAACTGATCGGCAACCAATGCAGACTGCGGAGTGTTGGTGACACATGGGCATATTTAGGGAAACCAATAATTGCTCTCGCAGTTGCATTCTGCACGATCTGAAGTTTCCGAACACTTTTCACAGGTAGCCCCATGTAGAGAGCGTTATAGTAGTTGAACCTCGAGGTGATGAGGGCATGAGTAACTGTGAGCAGTGACTCCCGGTCCAGATAGGGCCGCAACTGGAGCACCAGGCGAACCTGGGCAAACGGCCCCCTCGCCACAGCTGAAAGATGTTTCTCTAATGTGAGCTGTGGATCGAGGAGGACGCCCAAGTTGCGGACCCTCTCTGAGGGGGTCAGTAATTCCCCCCCGCAGGGTAATGGACGGACAGATGGAATTGTCCTTGGGAGGCAAAACCCACAGCCACTCTGTCTAATCAGGGTTGAGTTTGAGTCTGTTGACACCCATCTGTGCTTGGAAGTGCTTTGGCTCACTAGATTGTACCTGTTTGCTATTATATAATAGATTTTATTTGATTGGGTGCATTGAATGAGATCCAAAGGTAGAATGTGTTTCTTTTTGCTTGAATCCTGCAATACTCCAGGAATTCTCTTTACAAAACTTTATTCACTGTTATCGCCTGTCAATCCAGTCCGACTCTCTTTCCAATTTGAGATTTCTTCTCCCACCCCCCACCCCCCGGCAGCTTTTATACTCCAGTCCAGGATTCTCCAACCTTGGCAACTTTAAGACTTGTGGACTTCAACTCCCAGAATTCCTCAGCCAGCAAAGCTGCACATGTGCAGAAGCAAAAAATTGACCTCATGACCAAAAAAAAGGAGAAGAAGTTATGGTCCATCTAGTCAGCCCTTGTACTATTTCCTGTATTTTATCTTAGGATGGATATATGTTTATCCCTGGCATATTTAAATTCAGTTGCTGTGGATTTACCAACCACGTCTGCTGGAAGTTTGTTCCAAGCATCTACTACTCTTTCAGTAAAATAATATTTTCTCACATTGCTTCTGATCTTTCCCTCAACTAACCTCAGATTGTGTCCCCTTGTTCTTGTGTTCACTTTCCTATTAAAAACACTTCCCTCCTGGACCTTATTTAACCCTTTGACATATTTAAATGTTTCGATCATCTCCCCCCTTTCCCTTCTGTCCTCCGGACTATACAGATTGAGTTCATAAAGTCTTTCCTGATACGTTTTATGCTTAAGACCTTCCACCATTCTTGTAGCCCATCTTTGGACCTGTTCAATTTTGTCAATATCTTTTTGTAGTAAAAATATATTTAAAAAATTGTAAAAAATAAAAAGTCTGATACTCTTCCTTAGTAACTGGAAGGACAAAATTAAATAGTTTTGTTCTTTATAGATGGAGAACAAAACAATCTTTGTAGATTGCATATTTATTTATTTATTTTATCCAATACACAATCCACATTGAAGAGAATAGACATGTAGTAATATATATTAAGAAAAGGATAGAACAAAAGATATGAAAATAGAGGAGAAGATATATGAAAGGAAGAAAAGATATAGGAGATATAGGAGAGACAATTGGATAGGGGATGGAAGGTACACTAGTGCACTTATGCACGTCCCTTATTGACCTCTTAGGAACCTGGAGAGGTCAATCAAGGATAGTATAAGGGAAAAATGTTGGGGGTTAGGGGTTGTTACTACTGAGTCAGGTAATGAGTTCCACACTTGGACAACTCAATTGCTGAAGTCATATTTTTTACAGTCAGCTTTGGAACGGTTAATATTAAGTTTGAATCTGTTGCGTGCTCTTGTGTTGTTGCGGTTGAAGCTGAAGTAGTCATTGACAGGTTTTTTGGCCTTCATGACAATTTGGCCTTCAGCTCACTAAATGAATTTAATGCAGATAAGAATTTTTGACAGTTCCAAGCAGGGAAAGTCAATATAATACAATACTAACATTTTAGCTTGAACTATTATTTGCAAAATAAGCCACCCTCGGTGGTTTCCTGCACTGTAGTTTTTTTAAACCACAATGGGATCCGCTTAACATTCCTCAGCCTAACTGATTATTAAAAGAAATGCTGATGTCATCATGGCTACAGCAAAAAGCAGCCTGCTAAAGAGGCAACAGCTAGAAAACCTACCACAAACATGGGGGAAAACCTATATAATAATAATTATTATAATATATAGTTTTGGGAACATTTTGTCAGCTTCGTGAAATTCAACAAACACATTCTGCTGCCAACTGGAAAAACCTCATTTTTTTACACTAATAAACCAGAGTGATGTACATTTTTCCAATGTTCTTTGCAAATTTTAACTCGTTGGTCTTGGCCATCAGAACTAAACTTTACAAATTGCAGCAATGTTTCTCATTTTCTAATACATAAGAACATAAGAAGAGCCATGCTGAATCGAGCCAAATCCCATCAAGTCTAGCATTCTTTTTTATTTATTTATTTGTTTGTTTATTTATATTTATTTATTTATTTATTTTGTCCAATACACAATACATATTGAAGAGGATAGACATGAGGTATTATATATAAAGAAAGGATATAAAAGTAGAGGAGAAGATATATGAAAGGAAGAAAATATATATGTTATATGAGATAAGGAGAGACAATTGGACAGGGGACGAAAGGCAGGCTAGTGCACTTATGTACACCCCTTACTGACCTCTTGGGAACCTGGAGAGGTCAATCGTGGATAGTCTAAGAGAGAAATGTTGGGGTTTAGGGGTTGACACTACTGAGTCTGGTAATGAGTTCCACGCTTCAGCAACTCGATTGCTAAAGTCATATTTTTTACAGTCAAGCTTGGAGCGATTAATATTAAGTTTGAATTTGTTGCGTGCTCTTGTGTTGTTGCGGTTGAAGCTGAAGCAGTCATTGACAGGCAGGATGTTGCAGCATATGATTTTGTGGGCAATACTTAGATCGTGTTTTAGGCGACGTAGTTCTAAGCTTTCAAGACCTAGGATTGATAGGCTGCTTACGTAGGGCATTCAGTGTCACACAGTGGCCCACCAATTGTCCATGGGGATCTTGAGCAGAAAGAGAAGGCAAGACCCTCCCTTGCCCTTGACCCCCAACAAATAGTACTCAAGGGAATCCTGCCTACCTCAACCAACATAGAGGCGGCACATGGACATCCGTTTCAATAACCACCGATACACTTGGCATCCTTGAATCTGTCTAATCCTGCCTTGAAGCTATCCAGGCTGACAGCTGTCACGACCTCTTCTGGAAGTTAATTCCATAAACCAAGGACCTTCTGGGTGAAGAAATATTTCCCTTGATTTGCACTTCCGGTGCAACCTCAAACCGGTAGGGAAGATAAACAGAACCCACCCCTGACCTTGGGACACAGCAATGGTCATAGGCAGTAATGGGCAGCTCCTGGAATAGGGGGACTGCTGTTCCAGTAGTGAAAATGGAGCTGTGCTCATATGCCTATGATAATAATGATAATAATGATAATAATGATAATAATGATATTAATGATGATAATAATAATAATAATATAATGCAGTTTTCCATTACCACCGTTCAGGTTTTTTCAACTCCTTAGTGTCGCCAGCCTCAGGATTTCCTGGTTCATATTCCATCCTTGTATTAACTAGGCTTGGCCCTTCAAGAATGCTTAATTTAGTGAAATGGAACCTTGCCTGAGAATCATTTCCATTGAAAATTGTAAGTTGGCAATTCGGCCGAGAAAAAAAAATTCTAGGTGACCAACAGAGGGCGGCAGAGAGCTAGAATATTCCATATCTCTCTATATCTATTCTTTTTTTATTATTCAATCTATAAAATAGAGGTAGGCAATTAACATTTCCAGGATGGTGTGCAAACCCCAAACTCTCCAAAAGCTACCACCGAACTGTAATTTGTAAAAGGTTGGAAAGAAAAGTGAATACAGTGGAATAATTATATTTACTGCCTTAAATGCAGCAGATTTACCATATTTTTCAGAGTATAAGACGCACCTTAGTTTTGGGGGAGGGAAATAGGGAAAGGAATCTTTTTACCATGTATTCATCTGGCTAGCGTCCTTAGTCTGGTCAGTTTCAGCACATTATTTTATCCCCTGGTTTGGGCTTAAATAAAATCTTTTTCAGAGAGAGTAACAATGAAAGAGCTTGCAAGCCCATGAGAGCTGGGAACATCATTAGCACCTGAAAAGGGCTGGAAAGAAACTTACTCAGAGCAAGTTGGAGCAATGAAAAAAAAACCTGCAAAGACTTAGGGATTGGAAAACATTATTCACAGAGAGAAACAATTGAAAGAGCCTGCAAGGTAAGAGCTGGGAAGATCGTTACCAGCTAATTAGGGCTGGGAGGGGGAAGCTTGGAGGGGGGGAAAGCTACATTCAGAGTATAATTTATACATGGTATATTTGTGTGTGTGCTTGTTTGGTTTTTATTAAGGGTTTTTTAGTTATTTTAAATATTAGATTTGTTATATGCTGTTTTTATTATTATTGTTAGCCGCCCTGAGTCTATGGAGAGGGGCGGCATACAAATCCAATAAATAAACAAACAAACAAACAAACAAACAAATAAATAAATATTTTAAAAAATAAGATGCATCCTAATTATCAGCCTCTTTTAGGAAAAAGGTGCATCTTATACTCCCAAAAATACGGTAATTAAATGACTACCTGTACAATAAAAGTAGTTCTGTTCTATATGGCATTGGTTTCTTACTTTAATTTTCTTTCTTTCTTTCTTTCTTTCCTTCCTTCCTTCTCTTTCTTTCTTTTTCCTTTTCTTTTTCTTTCTTTTCTTTCTTTTACTTCCTCCCTCCCTTCCTCTCTTTTCTTTTTTTCTTTCTTTTTCTTTTGTTCCCTCCCTCCCTCTCTCCTTTCCTTCTTTCTTTTCTTTTTCTTTCTTTCTTTTTCTCTTTCTTTTCCCGTTCCTTCCTTCCTTTTCTCTTTCTTTCCTTCCTTCTTTCTCTTTATTTTCTCTTTTTTCTTTCTTTTCTTTCTTTCTCCTTCCCTTTCTTTTCTTTTTCTTTCTTTTTCTCTTTCTTTTTTCATTCCTTCCTTCCTTCTTTTCTTTCTTCCTTCTTTCCTTTCTTTCCTGAGCTGCTTATCTCCCCTACCAGATGACTCTGGGCTGACATAAAGATTTCTGCATTACAGCTGTCTCCCACCCACCCTTTCAATAGGGACATTGTAATCATGACTGTGTATATTTATAGCATTTTCATACCACTTATTTGACAGTTTACCAACCTCAGTGTGAAAATTCTATTAAGCCATTTCTGGGAGGGGGATATAATTAAATCAGACAGCAGTCCTGATCAAATTCAGAAGTTAACCATTATACCCAGTAATATATTGCACATGCAAGATTTTTACACACTCCTTTATGACCGCAAGTGTCATAAATCTCTATAAAACAGAAGAAATAAGAGCCATAGGCATCAATCATCCATTAAAAGCCCTTGGAGAATAAAGAGTGCCGTGGAATGTTGACTGAGTCATAAAAATGTTGGTCTTTTGATTTATTTTAAAACCTTCCTTTTAGGTCTGTTTAATTTTAAATGGCCTCAGCGATTGAAGGTGTAAGGAAGGAGGGGAGAAATGATAAATGAAAAGCTAGAGAAACACCTTTGCACACGTGTATTGCACTTTATAAAAAGCAGCAATAAACAAGAGGGGATTTGTCAGAAAAAACAGAAAAAACATCTTCCAGGAATGTTTTAGTGGGGAACTGAGGCCTTGGATCTGCACCGGGCATTTTTAAAACTCCCCAAAATATATTGAATTGACACTAATTTTTATCTCTTATTTTTTCTGCCCTGCACTTTGTTTCTTATGCATTGAAGTTAATGCCCAATAAAACAAGGGCAAGTAGTGACGGTGCAAGATTTATATTCTAGTTGCTTGTTTTCTTGCCTTGAATGAAAAATATGAATCTGTCTGAAAGTTGGAATGAATTCTGGATGCTTCTACCCTGGTGCTGTGTGTAGTCTTCATTAGACTTCAATATCTTCTGGACTGTGAAAATCTCGATGAACAATAGAGGGCAGCAGGGAAGTGCCCATCTAAGAGTTTGCTGCCATCTAGTGTTCCTCTGGAATTTTGCAGTTCATTTATGCCCATGACAGAAAGATAGATAGATAGATAGATAGATGATAGATAGAAAGATAGATAGAAAGAAAGATAGAAAGATAGATAGAAAGAAAGATAGAAAGATAGATAGATAGATGATAGATAGATAGATAAATGATAAATAGATAGATAGAAAGATAGATAGATAGAAAGAAAGATAAAAAATATAGATAGAAAGAAAGATAGATAGAAAGAAAGATAGATAGATGATAGATAGATAGAAAGAAAGATAGAAAGATAGATAGAAAGATAGATGATAGATAGAAAGATAGAAAGATAGATAGATGATAGATAGATAGATAGATAGATAGAAAGAAAGATAGAAAGATAAATAGATAGATAGATGATAGACAGACAGACAGATAGATAGATAGAAAGATAGAAATATAGATAGATAGATAGATAGATAGATAGATAGATAGATACATACATACACACACACACACACACATATACTGTATAAGGGTTTGGCTAGCTGATGAGAGCAAAATAGCTTGAATTAGATCTATACTAGTCTCCCTTCCTTTTCATTATCAGCAAAAATATGTTACACATATTTTGTCGGCTATAAAATTTTAATCATTTTGGATATAGCCCCTGGAGAGGCCAAGAGGCAAAAAGGAAGCAGTATGCTCCCTCTCGTATTTGGGTATACCAGGATGATTCGACAAGGAAATAAGCCTATAATTCTTCCCTGGTACAAGTTGAGAGGAGCAAAACCTGTGGTCTAGAGAGGTTAAAACTGCAAACTCCCCAGGTTCAAATCCCGGTAAGCGTATGGCTAGCTGATGAGAGCCTAATAAGCTCAAAATAGATCTATACTAATCCCTCTTCCTTTTCATTATCAGCAATAAATAGATATAACATTGTTTATATACTTAAGATGGGTACATTTTGTCCACGTTTTATATATATAAGATGGGTATTGACAAGAGGGAACATTAGGACAGGGGACGGAAGGCACGCTGGTGCACTTATGCACGCTCTTACTGACCTCTTAGGAATTCCTGTGAGGTCAACAGTGGACAGTCTGAGAGTAAAATTTTGGGGGCTTGATGATGAAAGCACAGAGTCAGGTAGTGAGTTCCAGGCATTAACCACTCGGTTGCTAAAGTCCTATTTTCTACAGTTAAGTTTGGAGCGGTTCATTTTTGAGTTTGCATCCGTTGTGTGCTCGTTTATTGTTGTGGTTGAAGCTGAAGTAGTCATTGACAGGAAGGGCATTGTAGCCTTGAATTGAAAAGAAGGGGGAAAGAGGGAAAGGAAGAATGGAAGGGAAGAGAAAAGGGATGGAACAAAATGACAGGAAAAAGAAAAAGGGAGGGAAGAAAGGAGAAAGAAGGAAAAGGGAGACAGAAAGAGAGAGGAAAAAAGGAAGGAAAGAAAGGAGAGAAAGAAAGGAAGAGAAAGAGACAGACAGACAGATAAGGAGAGAGAGAGAAAGCAAAATAGAGAGATGGATGCAAGTTTTAACCCAACAGTGTTGTTTTCTTCAGCTACTTTATTATTATTATTTCTTGGATTGATTTATTAATAACATTTCCATAAAGCTCAGTGTAAACTTTTACAGTCAATCTCACAACAATAAAAATGTACAGTAATAGAACGAGGGGAAAAGTGTGAACATTAGAACAACAGACAAATAAAACATTGCAACTGAAATTTAAAATCCTATCCTGTACACACGCAGGCTGATTGTTGATTTCTACTTGGCCCTATTAGCTTTTTCCTCATTGTTTGTTTGTTTGTCGAACAAATATAGGATAGTGGTTTGTATAAGCATACCATAAGCAGAGTAATGATTAAAAAAAAGACAATAGGACAGTAGGACAGGGATGGTAGGCACAATAGTGCGCTTATGCACGCCCCTTATAGACCTCTTAGGAATGGGATGAGTTCAACAGAAGACAGTCTAAGGTTAAAGTTTTTGGAGTTTGGGGAAGAAACTAGAGTCAGGTAGCGCATTCCAGGCATTGGTCAGTCTGTTGCTGAAGGCGTATTTTCTGCAGTTGAATTTGGAGTGGAATAGAATATGGAATACTGTAGAATGGAATATGGAATGGAATATACAGTAATATGGAATAGAATGGAATATGGAATAGAATATGGAATGGAATAGAATAGAATTAAAATTAGAATTCTTTATTGGTCAAGTGTGATTAGACACACAAGAAATTTCTCTTGGTGCACATGCTCTCAGTGTACATAAAAGAAAAGAGACATTTGTCAAGAATCATGCTGTACAACACTTAATGATAGTCCGGGGATAGGACAGGATAGGATAGGATAGAATAGAATTCTTTATTGCCCAAGGAACTTGTCTTGGTGCATATGCTCTCAGTGTACATAAAAGGAAAAGATACATTTGTCAAGAATCACGAGGTACAACACTTAATGATTGTCATATGGGCCAAATAAGCAATGTGGAAATTAGAGAGCAATCAATATTAATAAAAATCTTAGGATACAAGCAACAAGTTACAGTCATACAGTCCTAACCCACTTAGGGTTAGGACTGTATGAGTCCTAACCCTAAGTGAAAAGGATGATGAGAATGATGAGAAAAAAGCTAGTAGAAATAGAAGTGCAGACTTAGTAAATAGTTTGACAGTGTTCAGGGAATTATTTGTTTAGTAGAGTGATGTCGTTCGGGGGAAACAAACTATTCTTGTGTCTAGTTGTCTTGGTGTGCGGTGCTCTGTAGCAACATTTTGAGGGCAGGAGTTTACATTGAGTTGGAATCTATTCCGTGCTCGTGTGTTGTCGCGGTTGAAGGTGAAGTCGTCACTAACAGGAAGGACATTTTGGTATATGATTTTATGATCAATCAGTGTTCTCTTGGTTGGAAAAAGAGAAGGAAAATAAAAACTATTTCTCCATCTCGTTTTGGGAGAGAGAGAGACACACACACACCGACCCAACCGAGCGCAAAGGTTGGGCCGCGCGTCCTGGAGACGCGATCCAAAGTCCACATACAAGCCCTTATTGACTCTCCGGGCGCCGGCGCTTCCTCCTTTCGGTCCCTGCCGGCTCCTCCCTCCGTCCGTCCTTCCCGGAGACCGCGGCCCGAGCTCCCCTCAGCCAGCCAATGGTCGGGAGGCGGGCGCGCGCGAGAGGAGAAAGCGAAACTTCTCCTCAGGCCTTTGCCCTCCCCGGAGGCCGCCCGCGCTGCAGAGCTGTTTCCGCGCCGCCTGGGAGTCTCGGCGACGCGGCTTCCCAGGATGGGGGTCACCCAGTCGGTCGGCTTGCCCCACGGGAGGGGCGCCTACCCGGTGGGCTGCACCGACGTGATGGTGGGCCAGAGCCCCAAGGTCAGAGCGCGCGCGGGCGGCCGCGGGGCGGGAGGAGGAGGAAGCGGGGTTGGGGCTGAGACCGATGGTTTGGGGGGGGGAGGGGGCGGTTCCTGGCGGGACCCGGGGAAGAGCCTTCTCTGTGGCGGCCCCGACCCTCTAGAACCAGCTCCCCCCAGAGATCAGAATTGCCCCCACCCTCCTCGCCTTTCGTAAGCTCCTCAAAACCCACCTATGTCGTGAGGCATGGGGGAATTGAGATATTCATTCCCCACAGGCCTATACAATGCATGGTATGTTTGTGTGTATGTTTGGTTTTTAGTTATTTTAAATATTAGATTTGTCATATGACCTATAAAGCCCTTCATGGCACTGGACCAGATTATCTCCGGGACCATCTTCTGCCGCACGAATCCCAGCGACCAGTTAGGTCCCACAGAATGTTATTTGGTGGGACCTAGTGGAAGAGCCTTCTCTGTGGTGGCCCCGGCCCTCTGGAACCAACTCCCCTCAGAGATTAGAATTGCCCCCTCCTTCCTCGCCTTTCGTAAGCTCCTTAAAACCCACCTCTGCCGTCAGGCATGGGGGAACTGAGACATTCCTTCCCCCCAGGCCTTTACAATTTATGCATAGTATGTTTGTTATGTATGTTTGGTTTTATAATAAGGGTTTTTAGTTGTTTTAGTATTGGATTGTTACATGCTGTTTTTATCACTGTTGTTAGCCGCTCCGAGTCTACAGAGAGGGGCGGCATAAAAATTTAATAAATAAATAAAATCGGGCTCTGCGCTTCCATGGGAACCCCGGAACGGAGGGTGAAGTCAAACGGAGGCCTCACCTAGCCTTATATTGGAAGTTGGGAATGGTCCTCCAACCCTGGAAGTTTTCAAGATGATGTTGGATAACCATTTGTCGGGCTAAGCATGCCTAAGCCAGGGTGTGTGTATGTATGTATGTATGTAAAGTGAACACAAGAACAAAGGGGCACAATCTGAGGTTAGTTGGGGGAAAGTCTTGAGGGTAAAGTTTTGGAGGTTAGGTGATGATACTGAATATTGAGTTCCAGGCATCAACTACTCGGTTACTGAAGTCTCCGGGACCGCCTTCTGCCGCACAAATCCCAGTGACCAGTTAGATCCCACAGAGTTGGCCTTCTCCAGGTCCCCTCGACTAAAGAATGTCATCTGGTGGGACCCAGGGGAACAGCCTTCTCTGTGGTGGCCCCGACCCTCTGGAACCAACTCCCCTCCCCGGAGATTAGAATTGCCCCCACCTTCCTTGCCTTTCGTAAACTCTCCCCCAGGCCTATGTAGTTTATGCATGGTATGTTTGTGTGTATGTTTTGCTTTTTAAATAAGGTTTTTTTAGAGTTTTTAAATACTGTAATAGATTTGTTATACATTGTTTTTATAATTGCTGTAAGCCGCCCCGAGTCTACGGAGAGGGCGGCATACAAATCTAATAAATAATAATAATAAAAAATAATAATAATAATTTACTGCGGTCGAGTTTGGAGCGGTTTGCTTTAAGTTTGTATCTGTTGTGTGCTCGTGTGTTGTTGTGGTTGAAGGTGAAATAGTGGTGACAGGAAAAACGTTGTAGCGGATGATTTTGTGGGCTATGTTTAGGTCGTGTTTAAGGTGAGGTAGTTCTAAGCTTTCTAAACCTAGGTTTGTAAGTCTAGGGTATACTGTTGAGAGTAAAGGAGTAGAGGGCTCTTCTAAGTCAGTGTTTCCCAACCTTGACAACTTGAAGTCCAGATATCTTCAAGTTGCCAAGGTTGGGAAACACTGTTCTAAGTAAAGTATCTCTGGATATTTTCTAAAGTGTTTTCTAAAGTGTTTCACAGGTACAAATTTCAGACAAACACATGTTTGAAAATTCAAAACAATGTTCTTTATAATGAAAATTCACTTAAACCAAGCCCTCTTTTGGTATAGCAAAGAGCCCTCGTCTCCAAACAAACTGGTAATTTGTACAAGTCCCTTATCAGTTCTGTGATACTTAGCTTGCAGCTGTGAGGCAATTCACAGTCCTTCTTCTTTCACAAAGTGAAACACACTTTGCTCTGGTTTAGTTGCAAAGCGGGGAAAAATCAGCACACAAAAGGTCAAAGTCAGTAAAACAGGCATGAAACACAACGATCAGATAATCCTCCACAATGGCCAAACTCACAGGCTGCTCTTTATAGCAGCCTCACTAATGACCACAGCCCCACCCAACCACAGGTGGCCTCATTTTCTTTGATAATAATCTCTCAGTTGTTGCTGCCTATGCATCGCTCTCCGCATGCGTGGCTGCATCATTAACTTGTTCTGAATCCAAGGAGGAGCTAGAGAATTGATCTCCTTCTGAGCTGTCTGCCACACTCTCCTCCTCCCTGTCACTCATGTCTTCTTGGTCAGAGGAGCCTTCATCAGCAGATTCCAACCAGGAGCAAAACAGGCCTGCAGCATGTGGATGTCTCCCCCACATCCACAGTCCTTGGGGCAGGAGCTGGGCCAGAGCTAACCACAACAAAGTGTTTATGCCCGCAATGCCGTGTGGGTTCCAGACAGATGAGCTGTATTCAAGGATTGGTCTCCAAGGTCCCTTCCAACTCTGTTGTTGTTGTTATTGTTGTTGTTATTTTATTCACAAAAAACAGTAATACACAGCAAAGGAGATTGATATGCTGAGTTTCATATCACAATATAACAAGTCGAACACTTCCCAAGGGACTAGGACTGTGTGATGTATTTTGGTATGATGCGTGCAGATCCAAGTGCGGTGGCCTTTTGCAACTAACAGGTGGTGATTTGGGTCAATGTTTTTATTGTTTTCAAATGCCGGCTGAGGTCATTTGGCACAGCACCCTGTGTGCCGATTACCACTGGGACCACCTGTACATGTTTATGCCAGAATCGTCGTTGCTTTAGTAGTAGTAGTTGTAGTAGTAATAATTTTTATTATTTTATTCACAAAAAACAGTAATACACAGCAAACGTGATTGATATGCTGGGTTTCGTATCACAATATCACAAGTCGAACACTTCCCAAGCATCTAGGACTGTGTGATGTATTTTCGTATGATACTAGCAGATCCAAATACGGTGGCCTTTTGCAAATTGTGATTTTGTCATTGTTTATGGTTTTCAAATGTCAGCTGAGGTCTTTTGGCACAGCACCCAGCATGCTGATTACCACTGGGACCACCTGTACCGGTTTATGCCAGTCGTCGTAGTTCGATTTGAAGATCCTGATATCGGCTAAGTTTTTGTTGTTTTCCATCAATTCGGCTGTCACCTGGTATGGCGACATCAATGATCCACACTTTTTTCTTTTCCACAATCGGGAGGTCTGGTGCATTGTGTTTCGAAACCTTGTCAGTTTGAATTCGAACGTCCCAAAGTATTTTGGCATCTTTGTTTTCAACTACTTTCTCAGGTTTATAATCCCACTAGTTCTTTACCACTGGTAGATGGTAGTTGTGGCGCAGGTTCCAATGGAGCATCCGGGCCACATAGGAGAGAAGCAACTTAACTAAGGAGGAATTTCCTGACAGTGAGAACAATTAATCCGTGGAACAACTTGCCTCCAGAAGTTGTGAATTCTCTAACACTGGAAGTTTTTAAAAAGAGATTGGATAACGATTTGTCTGAAATGCTAGAGGGTTTCCTACCTGTTGTGGTTCAGCCTGAGTCAGATGAAAGACCAGCTGCGTCTCTGCTGGCTCCATGCCCGGGGGAGGATGAGAGCGGAGAGGAAAGTGACGAGGAAGAAAGGCCTGGGAGCCCTGGGGAGGGGCTCTCTCAAGCCAGTAGCTTGGATTCTCTAGAGTCTCTGGAGTCATTGGATGACGAAGCACAAGCTGTCATTAGTATGCGACAGAGACGCATAGATCAAAGGAGGAATCAATTGAAGAAATATTATCAGCGTTGAATGAGGAACACCAGGGGGTTGGGTGTGGTCCTCATTAGCAGGGAAGGGTTTATAAGGCAGGCAAACTCTTTCGGCAGTGTGGAGTGTTATCAGAGTGGAGTTGCTGTAATCTGCATTGTCTCTCAGCGTTTCTGTTCCTGGCTCGTGGCCCAGCAGCCTTGAAGACCCGTGGGAGGTGTATGTCTGTTATTTCAACAGCCTCGTCTTGGCATTAAGGATCCTGTGTTTATATATGAACAATTGCCTTCGTGTATCTATTTGGAGTTCCAGTGTTTTCCTGATTTGTAAGGACATTTTCTGTTGGCTTCTTTTCTCTTTACCATTATAAAACTGTGTTTGGATTCTACCGGTGTGTCTGGCTTATCTTTTTGGGTTGGTCATAGCTTCCGGGGTGACCCAGACAGAACACTACCTAAGGAGGGGGTTGGACTAGAAGACCTCCAATCTCCCAATTCTGCTATTCTGTTAAACTTCGAGTCCCAGAATTCTGGGGCTTGCAATCCATTCATCTTAAAGTTACTATGGTTGAGAAACATGCAATTAAGGCAGTGGTTCTCCACCTTTTAATGCTGTGACCTTTTAATACATTTACTCATATTGTGGTGATCCCCCCACCCTAACCATTAAATAATAAAATTATTAGGAAAGTTGGGTGGGTTCTAACTTAGCTCACTGCCGGTTTGCTTCCTCCTGCACTGTGTGGCCGCACCACGCGGGCGCATTGCGCAAAAAAATCTGAAAACAAGATGGCAACACATGCGCAGTGCCAAAAATTCAGCTTCTGCGCATGCTCAGAAGTTCCCATGATATAGATTCTTTTTTTTTTTTTTGCAGTACAGTGTTCCCTCGATTGTCACGGGTTCGAACTTCGCGAAATGTCTATACCACGGTTTTTCAAAAATATTAATTATAAAATACTTTGCGGGTTTTTTCCTTATACCATGGTTTTTCCCGCCTGATGACGTCATATGTCATCGCCAAATTTTTGTCTGCCTTTAATAAATATTTTTTAAAATAAACTTTAATAAATAAACATGGTGAGTAATAATCTAAATGGTTGCTAAGGGAATGGGAAATTGTAATTTAGGGGTTTAAAATGCTAAGGGAAGGCTTGTGATACTGTTCATAGCCAAAAATAGTGTATTTACTTCCGCATCTCTACTTCACGGAAATTCGACTTTCGCGGGCAGTCTCGGAACGCATCCTGAGCGAAAATCAAGGGAACACTGTAATCTATTTGCATGTGGGTGGGTTCACTTGGAGACGGATAGGGGAGTGATGTCTCGATTCCTAAGACCATAATGAATATGTGTTTTCCAATAGTTTTAGGTGACTCCTGTGAACGGATTGTTTGACCCCCCAAAGAGGTGGAGACCCATGGGCTGAGACCCACTGACTGAAGGGGATAGCAAAACCTTCTCACGCTCCTTCAGAAATTAATCCATAGCTTGCACACACCCCAAAAAATATTAGACTGTGCAACAATGAGTAAACTTACCTTAGAACTTCAGAACCATCAAGAAAAAGAATTCTATACTGTATGGGGGGAAATCTATAATTGGCTTGAAAGGAAAAGGAAATAGAGTGATATGGATATTACAGTGGGGGGGGAAAGTATTTAGTTAGACACCAATTGTGCAAGTTCTCCCACTTAAAAAGATGAGAGAGGCCTGTAATTGACATCATAGGAAGACCTCAACCATGAGAGACAACATGAGAAAACACATCCAGAAAAATCACATTGTCTGATTTTTAAGGAATTTATTTCCAAGTTATGGTGGAAAATAAGTATTTGGTCAATAACAAAAGTTCATCTCAATACTGTTGTGGTTGGCTCTGGCCCAGCTCCTGTCCCAGGGAATGGGGAGGTGGATGCAGGGGAAAATTCAACATGTCACAGACCTGTGTTATTGCCGACAGAGTCAGTTCAGAGTTTAGTTTCCTCGGAGGAAGAAGAAGGTGGGAGTGACTTGGAAGAGGGGGGCTTGGCACACAGCCAAGGCAGTCAATCTCCCTTATCTTCCATTGATTCAGATGAAGACGTCTTGGACCCACGCAAGCGCAGAATTATGCGTAGAAGAGACCAAGTAAGGACATATTACAGGAGGGGCCACCTGTGTTTGGGTGGGGCTCCAGTAATTAGGGCTGCTGCTATAAATAGCAGCGTGTGGGTTTGGCCGTTGTGGAAGAATATCTGATCGGACCTCTTCAGGAATCGTGCCTTAACTTTGTTTGTTGATTTTTCACGTCTTTGAAACCAATGCCGAGCAAAGTGTGTGGGTGTTTCACTTCGTGGAAGAAGAAGGGGTGTGAAGTTTCTTCACAGCTGCTAGCTAAGTACTTAATGACTGCTTAAGGGAAATTGTACAGACTGCCCCGTTGTTTTGGGACGAGTGCTCTTTGCAATACAAAAAGAGTGCTCAGTTTATTTTGAATTTTGTGATAAAGAACATTGTTTTGAATTTTCATACGTGTGTGTCTGAAATTTGTATCCTTGAATGTTTGGGACGCTCCTACCAGAGAGCCCGGCAGAACAAATACTTTGTTATATATCCTTTGTTGGCAATGACGGAGGTCAAACATTTTCTGTAAGTCCTCACAAGGTTGGCACACACTGTTGCTGGTATGTTGGCCCATTCCTCCATGCAGATCTCCTCAAGAGCAGTGATGTTTTGGGGCTGTCGCTGGGCAACATGGACTTTCAACTCCCTCCAAACGTTTTTTATAAGGTTGAGATCTGGAAACTGGCTAGGCCACTCCAGGACCTTAAAATGCTTCTTACGAAGCCACTCCTTCGTTGCCCCGGCGGTGTGTTTGGGATCATTGTCATGCTGAAAGACCCAGCCATGTTCCATCTTCAATGCCCTTGCTGATGGAAGGAGGTTGGCACTCAAAATCTCACAATCCATGGCCCCATTTATTCTTTCATGTACACGGATAAGTCGTCCTGGTCCCTTTGCAGAGAAACCGTCCCAAAACATGATGTTGCCACCCCCATGCTTCACAGTAGGTGTGGTGTTCTCTGGATGCAACTCAGCATTCTTCTTCCTCCAAACACGACAAGTTGTGTTTCCACCAAACAGTTCTACTTTGGTTTCATCTGACCATATGACATTCTCCCAATACTCTTCTGGATCATCCAGATGCTCTCTAGCAAACTTGAGATGGCCTAGACATGGATTGGCTTAAGCAGGGGGACACATCTGGCAATGCAGGATCTGGGTCCCTGGCGGCGTAGTGTGTTACTGATGGTAGCCTTTGTTACGTTGGTCCCAGCTCTCTGCAGGTCATTCACTGGGTTCCGCCCCATATGGGTCTGGGATTTTTGCTCACCGTTCTTGTGGTCATTTTGACCCCACGGGATGAGATCTTGCGTGTAGTCCCAGATCAAGGGAGATTATCAGTGGTCTTGTATTTCTTCCATTTTCCTTTTTTTAAAAAAATATTTTTTATTATTTTCATAAACAAACAGAACAAACATAACATATAACATTTAGTGGAGCTACAGTCGCTCCGCTCCGAATAGAAGTCATCATTATATTAAAAAAGAAAAAAGGAAAGATCTTACTGTTGTTTAACACCGTCTATAAAATATGTGAAGATATCAATTGTAACATAGTAAATAAAAACACATCTAAAAGTTTATAAAAATATATATAGAAAGTCTTAATTTATGAATTAAATCAAACAGATAAAAAAGATAAGAGAAGAAAAAAGAATTTACATTTATATTGTAAATAATCACTGTCTAATACGGTTTAACTACTAATTTCAAATATTCAAAGTAATATAACAACAAGCTTATCTCTTTTTCTTTATTTCCCACCAAGTGTATACCTTCTGCCAAATATCATAAAATTCTGATTCTTCTTGGTTATTTAACCGTCTCGTCATCATGTCGAGCTCGGCGCATTCTAAGACTTTCTTAAGTACCGTATGTCTGCTTCTTTTGGAATCTCAGTTTCCTTCCATTTTTGAGCAAACGCTATCCTAGCTGCTACTAACATATGAACTATTAAGTAGTATACGTCTTTGTTATATTTATTATTTGAAATACCCAATAAAAAAAAATTCTGGTGTTTTCTTGATTTCTTGCTGTGTTATTTCTCTTAACCATTTTTCTGTTAGGTTCCAGTATTCTTTTGCTTTTGAGCATGTCCACCAAGTATGATAATATGCGCCTATTTCTATTTTGCACTTCCAACAGTTAGGTGACTTAGTTTGAAACATTTTTGAAATTCTATTTGGTGGATTTCTTCCATTTTCTAATTATTGCTCCCAGAGTCGATTTCTTCACACCAACATCCTTGCCTATTACAGATTCAGTCTTCCCAGCCTGGTGCAGGGCTACAGTTTTGTTTCTGGTGTCCTTGGACAGCTCTTTGGTCTTTAGGATAGTGGAGTTTGGAGTGTGAGTGTTTTAGGTTCTGGACAGGTGTTTTTTATACTGATAACAAATTCAAACAGGTGCCATTACTACAGGTAATGAGTGGAGGACAGAGGAACCTCTTAACGAAGAAGTTACAGGTCTGTGAGAGCCAGAAATCTTGCTTGTTTGTAGGTGACCAAATACTTATTTTCCGCCACAATTGGCAAAGAAATTTGTTAAAAATCAGACAATGTGATTTTCTGGATGTGTTTTCCCATGTTGCCTCTTATGGTTGAGGTCTACCTATAATGTCAATTACAGGCCTCTCTCGTCTTTTTAAGTGGTAGAACTTGCACAATTGGTGTCTGACTAAATACTATCTCTATTCTATCTATTAATTCGATTTGCATGCCGCCCCTCTCCGTAGACTGGGGCGGCTAACAACAGCAAAAAGACAATATGAACAAATCTAATATTAAAAGTACTGTAATGTAAAAAAACCCCAATTTAAAAAACCAATCATACATACAGACATACCATGCATACATTTTATAAGCCTAGGGGAAAGGGAATATCTCAATTCCCCCATGCCTGACGACAGAGGTGGGATTTAAGGAGCTTATGAAAGGCAAGGAGGGTGGGGGCAACTCTGATATCTGGGGAGAGTTGGTTCCAGAGGGTCGGGACCACAACAGAGAAGGCTCTTCCCCTGGGTCCCGCCAAACGACATTGTTTAGTTCCCCCCCCCCCCCACTGTATAAAGAATATAAACCGAAGATACGGAAATGTAGAATGTAAATATGTTTATGTGTGGTATATGTGTTTTTGTGTTGTGTTTTGTTTTTAAAAATTAAATAAACTTTTTAAAAAAAAATCTTCAAAGAAAAACTAGAAAGTCCAGTTGCCTCTTGAAAAAGCACCTTTGGAACAACCCTGACCTGGATGACTGAGAATCTCCATAGACAGAGCTGGTACAGCCCAGAAGGCTTAGTAATGTTGATTTATCCTGGTCAGATATTTTGGGATAGCAGCACCTAACGCACCTATTACTATCTATCCATCCATCCATCCATCCATCCATCCATCCATCCATTTATTTATTTATTTATTTATTTATTTATTTATTTATTTATTTATTTATTTATCCAATACACAAATTCATAGGAAGAAAAATAGACATGTAGTAATATATATAAGGGTAAAAGTGAACTTAGAGGAGAGGATATATGAAAGGAAGAAAATATACAGTAGTCCCTCACCTATTGCTGGTGTTACGTTCCAGACCTGGCCGCGATAGGTGAAATCCGCGATGGGGAATTTATCGACTGATAGTACTTATTTAAGTATTTATATTGTAATTGTTTGGTAAGTTTTCATTGTTTTAAGTGTTTATAAAACCCTTCCCACACAGTATTTATTTTAGATACAGATTTAAATACAGTGATACCTCGTCTTACAAACGCCTCATCATACAAACTTTTCGAGATACAAACCCGGGGTTTAAGATATTTTTGCCTCTTCTTACAAACTATTTTCACCTTACAAACCCACCATTGACACTGGGATGCCCCGCCTCCGGACTTCTGTTGCCAGTGAAGCACCCGTTTTTGCACTGCTGGGATTCCCCTGAGGCTCCCCTCCATGGGAAAACCCCACCTCCGGACTTCCGTGTTTCTGTGATGCTGCAGGGGAATCCCAGCAGCACAAAAACGGGTGCTTCACTGGCAACAGAAGTCTGGAGGTGGGGTTTCCCAGCGAGGGGAGCCTCAGTGAAATCACAGCATCGCAAAAACACAGAGGTCCAGAGGTGGAGTTTTTTGCGATGCTGCAATTTCACTGATGCTCCCTTCGCTGGGAAACCTCACCTCCGGACTTCCGTTGCCAGCAAAGCGCTCGTTTTTGCACTGTTGGGATTTCCCTGCTGGGATTCTCCTGCAGCATCGCAAAAACACGCAAGTCCAGAGGTGTGGTTTTCCATGGAGGGGAGCCTCAGGAGAATCCCAGCAGCTCAAAATCTGCGTTTCGGCTGGCAAGAGGGGTGAATTTTGGGCTTGCACGCATTAATCGCTTTTCCATTGATTTCTATGGGAAACATTGTTTCGTCTTACAAACTTTTCACCTTAAGAACCTCGTCCCAGAACCAATTAAGTTTGTAAGACAAGGTATCACTGTATTTACAATTTTAGATTTTTTTTTTTTTTAAACCTGCCGATCGAGTTCGGCGGGCTGTTTAAATCTGCCGATCGGCTTCCTCAGAAACCCACGATGAAGTGAAGCCGCAGTAGGTGAAGCGCAGTATAGCAAGGGACTACTGTATATGATAAATGAGAGAAAGGAAAGACAATTGGACAGGGGACGAAAGGCACACCAGTGCACTTATGTACGCCCCTTACTGGCCTCTTAGGAACCTGGAGAGGTCAATCGTGGAGAGTCTAAGGGAGTATTTTGGGGGTTAGGGGTTGACACAATTGAGTCCAGTAATGAGTTCCACGCTTCGACAACTCGATTGTTGAAATCATATTTTTTACAGTCAAGTTTGGAGCGGTTCGTATTAAGTTTGAATCTGTTGCGTGCTCTTGTGTTGTTGCGGTTGAAGCTGAAGTAGTCATTGACCGGTAGGACGTTGCAGCATATGATCTTGTGGGCAATACTCAAGTCGTGTTTTAGGCGCCGCAGTTCTAGGCTTTCTAGGCCCAGGATTGTTAGTCTATTTTCGTAGGGTATTCTGTTTCGAGTGGAGGAGTGAAGGGCTCTTCTGGTGAAATATCTTTGGACGTTTTCAAGGGTGTTGATGTCTGAGATGTGGTATGGGTTCCAGAGAGATTGGTTCGAGCTTTGCCTTTCTTTTGCCACAGTCAGAATGGCTGCCTTAGGTTAAAGTTGAAGAAGAGAGTTTGCTTAGCGTTGGTTCCAGACTGGGCATCAATTCCGAATTTGCAATTACCGGTATTTCAGGTTATCTATGTAGGTAAAAAGGCTGTGGACCTGCACGTATATCTTGACATTGTGTGCTTGGGTGACTCATAGTTCCTAGGAAAGTCACATGACTTGTTTCTCAAGAAAAATCCAGTGCAAAGCAAACCCTTGCGGGACAACGTGCTAAGTCAGCCTTCTGTGACCCCTGTGTTCTCCTAGTGAATTCAGTACATCCCTTCAAGCAATATAGAAATAGAAAGAACAGAGTTGGAAGGGACCTTCTAATGCAGCGGTCCCCAAACTTCGGCCCGCGGGCCGGATGTGGCCCGCTGAGGTCTTTTAACCGGCCCGCAGCAGCACACAAGATTTTACCGATCGATATAATAAGAGAAAGAAAAAGGGAGGAATAGAGAGGGAGAGAGAAATGAAGAGGAGAGATAGAAAGGGAGAGAGAGAAAGGGAGAAATAGAGAGAGGGGGGAGAGAGAGAAAGTGTGAGAGATACAAAGAGGGAGAGTTAGTTAGAAAGTGAGTGAGAGAAAGAGAGAAGAGAGAGAGAGAAAAAAAGAAGGACAGAGAAAAAGAGAAAGAGGGAGAGATAGAGAGGGAGAGAGAAAGGAAGAGGGAGAGATGGAAAGAGAGAGAGAGAGAAAGAGAAAAATGAGAAAATGATGGAGGGAAAAACGAGGGAGAGGAAAATGAAACAAATGAGAGAAAAGGAAGAGGGAAGAGAGAAGTGGAGAGGAAGGAGGGAGGGAAGGAAGGAAGGAGAAATGGAGTTTGTTGACTTAAGTTTAAATTTACTTGTTAATAAAGAAGTATAAATTACTTTATTACTTAATTATTAATTACTTAATTACTTATTACTTCTTCTTTATTTTAAATATTGTATTTGTTCCCATTTTGTTTTTTACTTTAAATAAGGTATGTGCAGTGTGCATAGGGATTTGTTCATAGGGTTTTTTTATAGTCCGGCCCTCCAACAGTCTGAGGGACAGTGAACTGGCCCCCTGTGTAAAACGTTTGGGGACCCCTGTTCTAATGCAACCCTACCCCACTTCAGACAAATGGTTATCCAATATCTTCTTTAAAACTTCCGGTGTTGGAGCTACCCAATTCCTGCAACCATTCTTCATCTGTTTTAAATCTCCAGTCCCCTAATTTATTACAATCATAGATCAGGGGCCACAGTGGCTCGCGTGGTAAGGCGCTGAGCTTGCGTTCTGGTGAGGTTGGCAGTTCGGCGGTTCGATTCCTGCAAGCGAATAAACCGTTTAAGGACAGAAAAGGAGCCTTCCTCAATTGCTACCGGCATTCAGGCGTCCCCCAGATAAGATAACAACGCCCCCCCAAAATCCTTTCCCAGGGGCAGCCAGCCACTTTGATGATCCCTGGCTAACAGGTGTCATCCGCTAAATAAAATGAATAGACCAGGGACCAGAGCAAATTAAAACACTCAGCAAATATAGAATTAAATATTCTAGAATAAAATAATAAACTTCAGATAAAATCTGTGATAAGATTTTATCATTACTTATCGAATGTTTTATTTGTACAAATTATCACCCTATAATTGTTTGAAAAAATAAATAAATAAATTTTTAAAAAAGATGCAGTCTGTCAATTATTTATTTATTATTTATTTATTTATTAAATTTCTATGCCGCCCCTCTCTGTAGACTTGGGGTGGCTCACAGCAATGACAAAGAACAATGTAAAATACAAGTCTAATATTTCAAAGAGCAAAAAAACATACACACAACTTACCATACATAAATTATATAGGCCTTGGGAAGATGTCTCAATTCCCCCATGCCTGATGACAGAGGTAGGTCTTAAGGAGCTTACGAAAGGCAAAGAGGGTGGGGACAATCCTAATCTCTGGGGGGAGCTGGTTCCAGAGGATTGGGGCCGTCACAGAGAAGGCTCTTCCCCTGGGTTCCGCCAGACGACATTGTTTAGTTGATGGGACCCGGAGAAGGCCAACTCTGTGAGACCTAACTGGTCGCTGGGATTCGTGCAGCAGAAGGCGGTCCCGGAGATATTCTGATATATTATAAAGTGGTGAGGCCCATAGTCAGTTTAATATAAAAATGGAAAGGCATTTCATAAGCTTCTTAAAACCCACCTCTTTCGTCAGGCATGGGGGAACTGAGATATTCTTTCCCCCTAGGCTTCTACAATTTATGTATGGTATGTTTGTATGTATGATTGGTTTTAAAATAAGGGTTTTTAGCTGTTTTAGTATTGCATGTTGTTTTTACCACTGTTGTTAGCCGCCCCGAGTCTACGGAGAGGGGCGGCATACAAATCCAATAAATAATAATAATAATAATAATAATAATAATAATAATAATAATAAGGAGTGCAAAGGGTTTGCCATATGGGTTATATAAAATAACTGCTGGATTTGACATGTGTTTCCAACGAATCCCCAGTGCAGCTGTGCAGAATCTAACCACCTGTGCTGTAGTTATGGATTGTGCACTGCAATCGGAATGAAGAATCACAATCCAGAGGCTGGACTATTGTTTCCTGCACCCCAAATGGGGTGGGTTTTTTTTAACCTAAGGTAAACGTAAAGATTTCCCCAGTCCAGTCGTATCTGATTGATTCTAGGGAGCAGTACTGATCTCCATTTCCTAGCTGAGGGAGCCAGCTATTGTCCGAAGATGCTTCTGTGGTAGGCTGGGCGCAGTGCCAAAGGATCTCAGCGGACATTTGAAAACCATCGGAATTGACAAAATCTCCATCTGTCAATTGCAAAAGGCCGCTTTACTGGGATCGGCAAACGTAATTCGCCGCTACATCACGCAGTCCTAGGTGCTTGGGAAGCGCCCGACTGGGGATGAAATACGAAATCCAGCATAGTGAACTCGTTTGCTGTGTTGCATTGACATAATAATAATAATAATAATAATAATAATAATAATAATAATAATAACAACTTTTTTGAAGTTTTAACCCAACTCGCTTAAAGGGCCTTAACAATATTCCCAACCATGATTGTAAGTCGAAGACTATGCTGTAATATGTGGGCTTTAAACTGATTATTTATTTATTTATTTGATTGATTGATTGATTGATTGATTTCTTTGCCGCCCCTCTTCGTAGACTCGGGACGGCTCACAACAATAACAAGAACAATGTAAGAACAAGAACCTGTTAAGATCCCCTTGCTTCCCTTAGAAGTTCAAACCAGAAGCTCCACCATCAAACCCTAACATTAATTTAGCCCTTACAAGCAATGTTGATTTATTTGAGTTTGAAAATCCAACAGTTTGGGTATTGTACTTTTGGGAAATTGTGCGTGGGTGGTGGTGGGTGGTTTTTGCTACTTTTATTAAAGTTTTTGCTTGTCGGTGCATTCTAACCCTGAAGTGACTCAGTGTTTCCCTTTTATTTCTTCTGCTTTTTAATTATTGCACAATTGTGCAAGATAATATCTCTAGCACTAGTAACTTTAGATTTTTAAATTCCTTGTGTGCATAATAGGTGCATCATTTGCTTGTCCTGATTTTTATCTGCCTATGTTTAAGAAATTTGGGTTGAGTAATGTAACTAACATTGTGCTGTAAAGATTGTCTTGCAAAAGAAAGGGTAAAGGTGTGCTGGTATCTTTCTCTTCCTTCCTCCCTTCCTTCCTTCCTCCCTTTCATTCCTTCCTTCCCCTCTCCCTCCTTCATTCCTTCCTCCCTCCTTTCTTTCTTTCCTTTCTTTCTTCCTTCCTTCGTTCCTTCCCTCCCCTCTCCCTCCTTTGTTCCTTCCTCCCTCCTTCCTTTTCCTTCCTCCTTCCTTCCTTCCCCTCTCCCTCCTTTGTTACTTCCTCCCTCCTTCCTTCTTTCCTTCCTTCCTTTCTTCCTTCCTTCGTCCCTTCCTTCCCCTCTCCCTCCTTCGTTCCTTCCTCTCGTTCCTTCTTTCTTTTCTTTCTTTCTTTCTTTTTTCCCTTTCTTCCTTTATTTCCTTCTTTCCTTTCTTTTTTCATTTCCTTTCTTTCCTTTCCTTTCTTTTCCTTTTTCTTCTACACTTTCCGTTGGCTTTCTTAGAAAATAAAAATAGCGGGGAAGCACCAGACACCTGCAGGAATAAAGATAAGAATATGTATGAGTACAAAGTGGTTTTCCTTTGTGGGGAAGAAATGTCTTATGACTTATTGTTGATGGTGACAGTCCTTTGGTTAATAAGGAAGTGCCAATTTTTATTTTTATTTTGAGAAGGCTCACAGCATGTTCTCAAAATACTAATGTTATTTATTACATTTGTATACCACTAAGGATTCACTTGTTGAAAACTTCATTCTATACATCTAACAATCCTAAAGAAGCACTTGAGGGTAGAACAAAAAGCAATGGGTGGAAACCAAACAAGGAGAGAAGTAACTTCCTGACAGTAGAACAATTAATCAGTGGAACAGCTTGCCTCCAGAAGTTGTGAATGCTCCAACCCTGGAAGCTTTTAAGAAGATGTTGGGTAATCATCTGTCTGAAGTAGTGTAGGGTTTCCAACCTAAGCAGGGGTTAGACTAAAAGACCTTCAACGTCCCTTCCAACTCTATTGTTCTTGTGGTGGTTGTGTTTGTTGTTGCTGTTGTTGTTGTGATGATGATGATGATGATGATGATGATGATGATGATGATGATGATGATGGAAACTCCCTGTGACTTCAGTCCAGTCCCTTCCTCTCAGCCCAAGAACCGAGTGGGGAAAGTAGTGGATTAGGAATGGGAAGATCCAAGTTCGAATTCCTCAACAGCTCCAGAAGTTCCTTGGGAGGATTTTGTCCAGTTCCTTGTTCTTAACCTAAGATACTACCCATGAAATACGTCTCTCAAGTAGCTGAAGAATTCCAGTAATTGCAGGCCACGTCATAGTGAGGAAGGCAGATATGGATGATATCATGGTGAGAAGTTGAGACTTTCCAGCTGATGAGAAATCTGTTGGCTTATAAATGAGGAAGTGCAGGAAGTTGGAAAAACTTCTTTATGCTTTCCAGAAAGAGACATCTTGTGGGGAAAGGTGTGTCAATCCAGTCCTTGTGTAAAGCCTGGCCAACAGAATGGAAAGAATGGCAACAAATATATCTCAGGGACCACCTTCTGCCGCATGAATCCCAGTGACCAGTTAGGTCCCACAGAGTGGATCTTCTCTGGGTCCCGTCAACTAAGCAATGTCGTCTGGCGGGACCCAGGGGAAGAGCCTTCTCTGTGGTGGCCCCGGCCCTCTGGAACCAACTCCCCACAGAGATTAGAACTGCCCCCACCCTCCTTGCCTTTCGTAAGCAACTTAAAACCCACCTCTGCCGCCAGGCACTGAGGGAATTGAGATCCTCTTTCCCCCTAGGCCTTTACAATTCTATGCATGGTATGTATGTATGTATGTTTGGTTTTTATATTAATGGATTTTTAATCATTTCTAATATCAGATTACTATTGTACACTGTTTTATTGTTGCTGTTAGCCGCCCCGAGTCTCCGGAGAGGGGCGGCATACAAATCCAATCAATAAATTAAATTAAATTAAATTAAATTAACAAACAAACAAACCTCCAATGAATGAGGGCTGGCTAGCCGCCCCGAGTCTCCGGAGAGGGGCGGCATACAAATCTAATAAATAATAACAATAACAATAACAACAACAATAATAATAATAATAATAATTATTATTATTATTATTATTTTTTTTTTTTTAAAATCAGCTTAGCCGTTTGGTACGACATCATCTACGACCGCGCCTTAACTAGATTATTATTATTATTATTATTTATTTATTTATTTATTTATTTATTTATTTATTTATTTATTAGATTTGTATGCCGCCCCTCTCCGAAGACTCGGGGTGGCTCACAACAGTAATAAAAAACAATATAACAGTGAGACAAATGTAATATTAAAATAAAACATATCTAAAACCCCAACAATTTAAAACCATACAGCACATACATACCAAATATAAAATATGAAAGCCTGGGGGAGGATGTCTTAGTTCCCCCATGACTGGCAATATAGGTGGGTCTTGAGTAATTTGCGAAAGACAAGGAGGGTGGGGGCCGTTCTAATCTCTTGGGGGAGTTGATTCCAGAGGGCCGGGGCCGCCACAGAGAAGGCTCTTCCCCTGGGGCCCGCCAAACGACATTGTTTGATCGACGGAACCCGGAGAAGGCCAACTCTGTGGGACCTTATCGGCCGCTGGGATTCGTGCGGTAGCAGGCGGTTCCGGATGTATTCTGGTCCAATGTCATGTAGGGCTTTAAAAGTCATTACCAACACTTTGAATTGTGACCGGAAACTGATCGGCAACCAATGCAGACTGCGGAGTGTAGGAGTAACATGGGCATATTTGGGGAAGCCCATGATTGCTCTCGCAGCTGCATTCTGCACGATCTGAAGTTTCCGAACACTTTTCAAAGGTAGCCCCACGTAGAGAGCGTTGCAGTAGTCGAACCTCGAGGTGATTTATCAGCTTAGCCGTTTGGTATGACGTCATCTACGACCGCGCCTTAACTAGATCGCAAGTTACAGGGAAGCATCAGTTAATTTTAAAACGTCTTCCCCACGGACACCCTGGTCTATACTAACTTGACCCTTCTTTTCTACAGGGCCTCTTCTTCCGCCTCTTCTACCCTTGCGTCCCTCAGGGCGAATCCGAGGAGCCTAACTGGATTCCCCGTTATGAATATTACTCTGGATTAGCTGACTACATGAGCCTGAATAGGAAATGGTTTGCTCCCCTTCTCAGCGTCACATTTGGTAAGACAACTGCTTCTTGGGAGTTACTGAGTGAAACAGCAGAGAAGTTCTGCCCGTCGCTGGACCTACCTGCGCATGTGTGCGTTGACGCAAGATTCGGCTTCTGCACACGCACCCAAAGCAAAATCTCATGTGACTCGCGACAGATTTTGGTCATTTTTGCCGATACTTTTGCTTCCGCACATGCGCAGAATAAAAAAAAATCACTTTAAGACTTGTGGACTTCAATTCCCATAATTCTTCAGCCAGCAAAATTGAAGGTCACGAGTGTTAAAAGTTGCCAAGTTTGAAGACCTCTGATTTAAAGCATATATTTAACATATATTTAGAAAGCATATCTTCAGCATATATTTAGAAATCATCAGGCAACCCAAAGTAGATGTTTGATTTTTTTTTTAAAAAAAAATCCCTTAAAATAAATGGAGCCAATTAGCCAATTAGCTTAATTCTGCACCATGTTTACTATTTAAATCTAAAGACCGTCTATAGCATATACAATACTTAATATTTTTCTTCTGGATATGTTTATCAAACTGGGGAATTCTGGGAGTTGAAGTCCAGATATCTTCAAGTTGCCAAGGTTGGGAAACACTGTGCTAACTTATAGGAAAATATTTTTTTGTTTCCAGTTTCACAGTTTTACAATAAGTCTTTTCACTGCACTATTGTCTTCTTTTGTTATTTTTTTATCATTACTTATCTAATGTTTTATTTTTACAAATTACCACCCTATAATTGTTTGACAAATTAATAAAATAAATAAATTCAGTTTGTTCATACCGAACTGCAGACTTCCTTTCTAATTGTACTTTGTAGGCCTCATTACCAAAGCATGTTTTTCCTCTTTAGGGAAGTGGGTTAGAAATTTCTCAATAACTGCCTTGATAAAGTCACATTTTTACAACCCAAGGGAACACATGTTACCTTTGGTAACCCTTAGCGGAGAGACATGGGAAGTTAAGAAATACAGTAGCATATAAAAGTAGCCCTGGAATTACTGCAGTTTGTTTAGACAGACAGAAACATGCTGGCTATCTTGATAGCTCACCCTTTTTCTCTTAGTTTATCTTACGGTGCTAGATATCCACGATTTACATTCAGTTTTATGTTAAAACTACCTCTTCAACTCCATTTGTATTAAAGTTTGTTTAGAAACATAGAAACATAGAAGACTGACAGCAGAAAAAGACCTCGTGGTCCATCTAGTCTGCCCTTATACTATTCCCTGTATTTTATCTTACAATGGATATATGTTTATCCCAGGCATGTTTAAATTCTTTAAATGCTATAAATGGATCAAAAGAGATGTCTATTAGCATCTAAATATTATAGAAAAATAGATGTTTGGAACAGGAGGCATGCACCTTGTGCTAAAAAAGCCAAAAGAACTGGCAGGTTTGATTTTGAGCTGAGCGCTTTTTCTCTTTGAACTGGGCATAAATTTAACTTCATTCTTTATACGGTACTGATGTGTTTTTTTAATGAGAAGCTGCAGCAGAAAAGCAACCCATATTTTCATCTGCAGTAACCTTTTAAGAGGAGTAGAATATGGAGGCCTCTGTTCTCCTTCACAGACTCTTTGCCAGCGAGTATCTGCAGGACAGGTCAAAAAGTCAAAATAATGCCTGTGGCTGCATAATCAAAGCCTTGCTCCTCTTATAGAAACATAGAAACATAGAAGACTGACGGCAGAAAAAGACCTCATGGTCCATTTAGTCTGCCCTTATACTATTTCCTGTATTTTATTTTACAATGGATATATGTTTATCCCAGGAATGTTTAAATTCAGTTACTGTGGATTTACCAACCACGTCTGCTGGAAGTTTGTTCCAAGGATCTACTACTCTTTCAGTGAAATAATATTTTCTCACGTTGCTTTTGATCTTTCCCCCAACTAACTTTAGATTATGTCCCCTTGTTCTTGTGTTAACTTTCCTACTAAAAACACTTCCCTCCTGAACCTTATTTAACCCTTTAACATATTTAAATGTTTCGATCATGTCCCCCCTTTCCCTTCTGTCCTCCAGACCAGAGGTCCCCAACCTTTTTTGCACCAGGGACCGGCTTTAAGCTAGACCAGTTTTCCATGGCCCGGTGGGGGGGGGGGGGGAGCTAGCTGTCAGCGGCGCCGTAAAAGGGGCGATCAAGAGAGGAATGGGTGAATGAATGGACGGAGGGTGGGAAGGAAGGAAGGAAAGAGGGAAGGGACAGGAACAGAAGAAGGGTGCAAAGGAAGCAAGGAAAGGTGTGAAAGGGGAGAGTAAGAGAGGAAGGAGTGAAAGAAGGGAATGAGGGAGGAAAGAAGGGAGGAAGGAAAAGGAAAGCAAGAAATGGAGGGAGGAAAGGAAGGAAGGAAAGAAAGAAAGAAAGAAGGGGGGAAGGGACAGGAACAGAGGAAGGAAGCAAGGAAACTTATGAAAGGGGAGAGTAAGGGAAGAAGGTAGGAAGGAGAAAGAAAAGAAGAAATAGAGGAAGGGAAGGTAAAAGAGAGAAAGAAAAAGAGCAAGAAAGAAAGCAAGAAAGAGAAAGAAAGAAAGAAAGAAAGGCAACTTCAAAGAAAGGCTCACTGAGCATCTCTCACTCTCTCTCTCTTTCTATCCCTCTTTCTTTCTTTCTCTTCCTTTCTCTCTCTCCTCTTCCTTTATCTCCTCTCTCTCCCGCTCTCTTTCTCTCCCCCCTCTCCCCTTTCCCTCTCCCTCTCTCTTTCTCCCTCTCCCTCTCTTTCTCTCTCTCTCCCCCTCTTTCTCTCTCTTCTTCTCACTTTCTCTCTCTTGTTTTCTTTCTGTCTCTTTTGCTTTCTCTCTCTCTCACTTTCTTGTTTTCTTTCGCACGCTCTTTCTCTCTCTTGTTCTCTCTCTTTCTATCTCTTTCTCCCCCCCTTTCTCTCACTCTCTCTTTCTCACTTTCTCTCTATCTTGCTGTCTGTTGCTATCACTCACTCTCGTTCTCCGTTCTTCTCAGCGGTGACGCGCGCACGCCCTGCCCGCCTCACCTTTGCGAGAGCACTTTCGCCCCGGGCTCTCAGCAAGGGGGTTTGCAGGAGAGGTGGGGCCGGCGAAGGTGATATTCAATGTCGGGGGCACACAGGCGGTTGCACGCGCTCCCTATCTCCCTGCTAGCCCACTCGGAATATTCAAAATAAGAAAAGCCTTCGCCGGCAAAGGTTTTTCTTATTTTGAATACTCCGAGTGGGCTAGCAGGGAGATAGGGAGCGCGTGCAACCGCCTGTGTGCCCCCGACATTGAAGACCTCCGCTTGACGCCGGCATTTCCTCTCGGCGTCAAGGAGGCGCAGCGGCGGGCAGAGAGAGGGAAGGGGGGGGGGCAGCGGCGTCCCTCCTGGCCTTGGCGGGCTGCCCGACCCTCCCCACCTCCTGCAAACGCGGCGGGCGGCGGGGGGAGAGCGAGGAGCCGGTTCCGGCGGGCGCGGGGCTTGGCTGGCTGGCGGGGGGAGCGCCGCTGGTGGTGCGGAAAGGCCGAGGGGGCCCTGGCGCCGCGGACCGGCTGAAAACCCCAACGGCCCGGTGCCGGTCCGCGGACCGGCGGTTGGGGACCTCTGCTCCAGACTATACAGATTGAGTTCATTAAGCCTTTCCTGATACGTTTTAGGCTTAAGACCGTAAGTAAGAAGATCTTACTTCTTTTAATTATTTTCCATCTTTTATACAAACATTTACTTACTTACTTTCCTAACAATGCAATTCTATATCTATTTAACATATTTACATTTCCTATAGACAGCTTCCTTTTATTCCCTTGTTTCTAACCAATCGTAAAATACATTCCACACTTCATAAAAACTCGAGTCCTCCTTATCGTTTAGTTCCAAGGTCATTTTCTTGAGTTCTGCACATTGAAAAAAAATTAATAACAGTTCTATCTGCTGGTATTTCCTCTTGTTTATTTATTTATTCATTTTATTTATTCGATTTTTATGCCGCCCTTCTCCTTAGACTCAGGGCAGCTTACAACCTGTTAGCAACAGCACTTTTTAACAGAGCCAGCCTATTGCCCCCACAATCCGGGTCCTCATTTTACCCACCTCGGAAGGATGGAAGGCTGAGTCAACTTTGAGCCGGTGATGAGATTTGAACCGCTGACCTTCAGATCTACAGTCAGCTTCAGTGGCCTGCAGTACAGCACTCTACCTGCTGCGCCACCCCGGCTCTCTTGTTTCTAGTGCTGAGCGATACAGATTCTTATTGCAGTTAAACTTAAGTGATTCGCTTAACAAACGTGGCAAGGAAAGTCTCAAGAAGGGATAAAACTCCCTTTCCAAATTTCTCACTTAACAACCTAAATTTTTGGGGTCAGTTGTGGTCGCATGTCAAGGACTACCTGTATGTATAAATAAACATGCTCTTCGTTTTCACAGGATCGTGTAAGATCCCTGTCACCTGGGACGCACCTTTCCGACCCCCTTCGCACAAGTACCCCTTGATCATATTCTCCCACGGACTAGGAGCCTTTCGGTGAGTGTGTACAGGAGGAGTGGTAAACCAGCTAGTCCAGGAAGGCCAAGGAGGAGGAGGATGGTGTTGGCACGCAAGTCTGAGATCTTTGAATGATATTCATGGAAATTTGTATTTGTATTTATTAGATTTGTATGCCGCCCCTCTCCGAAGACTCGGGGCGGCTAACAACAATATAAAAAGACAATGTAAACAAATCTAATATTAAAAATAATCTTTAAAACCCCAATTTAAAGAACCAATCATACATACAAGCATACTATATATAAATTCTATAAGCCTAGGGGGAAGGGAAATTTCAATTCCCCCATGCCTGACGACAGAGGTGGGTTTTAAGGAGCTTGCGAAAGGCATGGCATGACTACTTCAGCTTCAACCGCAACAACACAAGAGCACGCAACAAATTCAAACTTGTTGTTTTGGTGTTAGATTGATTGTATGTGTGTTTTAATATTCTGGAGTTGTTTTTATGAATTTTTAGCTTAAAATTGTAATTGGATTGGTGGGTATTGGATTTGTTATTATGTGTTGTTTTTATCTTGTTGTGAGCCGCCCCGAGTTTTCGGAGAGGGGCGGCATATAAATCCAATAAATCTAATCTAATCTAATATTAATCGCCCCAAGCTTGACTGTAAAAAATATGACTTTAGCAATCGAGTTGTCGAAGTGTGGAACTCATTACCGGACTCAATAGTGTCAACCCCTAACCCCCAACATTTCTCCCTTAGACTCTCCACGATTGACCTCTCCAGGTTCCTAAGAGGTCAGTAAGGGGCATGCATAAGTGCACTAGCCTGCCTTTCGTCCCCTGTCCAATTGTCTCTCCTTATCTCATATATCATATCTCTTTTCTTCCTTTCATATATCTTCTCCTCTATTTTTACATATTATCTTTATATATATTACTTCATGTCTATTCTCTTCCATATGTATTGTGTATTGGACAAAATAAATAAATAAAATAAATAAAATTGGGTGCTCTGGAGTGGAGCTCCATTTTCGCTACCCCACTGCGCTCGCCCCCATCCGGGCAGTAGCCCACCCCTACTTCAAGTATTGTTTAATGTATTGAGAGAGGCTTATAATATTGCATATGTACTGTGAGCATTGACTGATGTAATTGTGTATGACTAGGATTGTTCTGGACTAAAGCTGTTTGCCAAAGTAAATAATATTTATACACTTAATGTATCTGGTTATCTGAATTACTACTTGTATCTCTGGGCTATCAGCTGACTATCTGCCCCCTCCACCTTTCATCTGCGCATCCTTGGTAGCTCAAGGATTACTCTGCACGCTCCTTAACACTTAACATTGGTTCTCCAGAACCGGCTGAATTGCACACCTGAGCAGCAACCAGTGGGTTGAAGAAAGGGCGGAAAGGGTGACACATACAGATGCAGAGAGATAATTTTTTTGAAGGAGGGCAAGCAAGGTAAACAATTATCCATGGGAGCTGAGAAAGTCGAAAGGGGCTGGGGAGGAAGGATGGGGGGGCCAAGGCATTGCCAAGGTTTGAGCGAGTCCAGGGGCCACTGACTCAAAATGCAGAATGTTTAAGGGGAAGTGGTCAACCCCAGATGTAAACAGGGAAACCTCAGACCAACCAACCAGCCACACCTTGGGGCTTTTCCTATGAAATCTTCTCCAGCCCTCTTGCCTGAAATGCTTTTAATAGCAATAGCGCTTAGGCTATTTGCCCTGGTTTGCCTGGTGCACCAGTTGCGGCCCTATTTGGACAGGGAGCCTCTACTCACAGTCAATCATGCCCGTATCACCTCGAGGTTCGACTACTGCAATGCTCTCTACATGGGGCTACCTCTGAAAAGTGTCCGGAAACTACAAATTGTGCAAAATGCAGCCGTGCGAGCTGTCATGGGCCTTCCAAGGTATGCCCTTGTCTCACCAACACTCCACGGAAAAAATAATTTTTTATCCAGGATATCTCTGGGACCGCCTTCTGCCGCACGAATCCCAGCGACCGGTTAGGTCCCACAAATTGGCCTTCTCCGGGTCCCGTCGGCGAAACAATGCCGTCTGGCGGAACCCAGGGGAAGAGCCTTCTCTGTGGTGGCCCTGACCCTCTGGAACCAACTCCCCCCAGAGATTAGGACTGCCCCCACCCTCCTTGCCTTTTGCAAACTCCTTAAAACCCACCTCTGCCGTCAGGCATGGGGGAACTGATTCCCCTGGGCTGTCTTCGCTTTACGTATGGTCTGTATGAGATGTATGATTGTTTTTTATATTAAAGGTTTTAAATTGTTTTTATTTTTAACTATTAGATTTGTACTGTTTTATTGTTGTGAGCCACTCCGAGTCTCCGGAGAGGGGCAGCATACAAATCTAATAGATAGATAGATAGATAGATAGATAGATAGATAGATAGATAGATAGATAGATAGATAGATAGATAGATAGATAGATTAGATAGATAGATAGATAGATAGATAGATAGATAGATAGATAGATAGATAGATAGATAGATAGATAGATGATAGATTGATAGATAGATAGATTTAAAAGAAGTAGCGTTCCTCAGTTTTAATTATCTGCTTTTCTCTTTCAATTTTCAGAACCGTATACTCAGCCATCTGTACAGAGATGGCTTCTCGGGGTTTTTTGGTGATGGCTCTTGAGCACAGGTGAGACTGAATCCTTTAGAGAAGGCATTTTAAGATTTAAAAGGTAAAGGTTCCCCTGCACAGCGTGCTAGTTGTTCCTGACTCTAGGGGGCGGTGCTCATCTCTGTTTTCTGAAGACGTCTCCATGGTTATGTGGCCGGCATGACTAAATGTCAAAGATGCATGGAGCGCTATTACCGTCCCATCAATGTGGTCCCTATTTTTCTACTTGCATTTTTTATGCACTTTCAAACTGCTAAGTTGGCAGAAGCTGGGACATGATCGAAACATTTAAATATGTTAAAGGGTTAAATAGGGTTCAGGAGGGAAGTGTTTTTAACAGGAAAGTGAACACAAGAACAAGGGGACACAATCTGAAGTTAGTTGGGGGAAAGATCAAAGGCAACATGAGAAAATATTATTTTACTGAAAGAGTAGTCGATCCTTGGAACAAACTCCCAGCAGACGTGGTTGGGAAATCCACAGTAACTGAATTTAAACATGCCTGGGATAAACATATATCCATCCTAAGATAAAATACAGGAAATAGTAAAAGGGCAGACTAGATGGACCAAGAGGTCTTTTTCTGCCGTCAGTCTTCTATGTTTCTATGTTTCTAAGTAACGGGAGCTCACTCGGTTACGCGGCGTTAGGGATTCAAACTGCCGAACTGCCAACTTTTCAGCTCAGCATCTTAGCCACTGAGCCACCACATCCCAAATTTAAAATTAGATTTGTGTATTTATGTTGTTTTTTAAAAAATATATATACATTTGATGCATCTATGCGCATCCTAAAATTTCATTTCTTGATAGCAGCAGCCATTATTTTCAATCTTTTCATCATTCTTGCAGTTTCGTAAGAGGGAGGAGTATCGCATAGTTTTGCTGCCTCAAGTTACCTTTACAGTCATAAAGGCAGGATAAGAAATCAAATCAAACCAATCAATCATTGAGGAAGACGGGAGTGGGAACCAACCGGTTATGCAGTTCAACATATTTAATTTCAGTAATTCAATTATTTGCCCTGCCTACGGATACTGGATGCAAGTTCCAGAAGCTCTTTCTGGAATTGTTCCTTTGATTTCAGAATTACAGCATCATGAAGCTAAAGTTAGGCCACCCCTCTTTCGCAGGAAAGTGGTGCTACAGAGAGTCCGAGGAAAATTTGAGTAGAGATTGTAATGACATACTGAAAAACTCCACTTCAGGTGGGAGCTTAGAAACAGGTGTCGAACTTGATTTCATTGGGGGCCACATCGGGATTGTGTTTGGCCAGGGGTTGGCATGGCCAGCTCAATATGACTCATTTGGCGGCACCTGTGGTGGCCTGAATGTTCTGCTCGGCTTCCAAGCTCCATTTTTGGCTGCAACGGTCTCCTGCAACCCTCTACCAGCAAAAACAGAGCTCATGAAGGCTCCGGGCAGCCCTCCTGAACTCCGTTTTCCCTGGCAGAGGCAACACGGGCCAGTCCTTCATTGTTTCCAAGGCGGCCCAGTGGGCTAGATCTAAGGATCACGCAGGCTGGAACTGGAGGAGATTCCTTTTCTTCTTTGCTTTCCCATCTGTTCTTGCCCCGTACTGATGCTCAGGATTTCTGCTCTTTTCAGAGACCGGTCAGCTTCTGCTACTTATTTTTGCAAATTGGATCCAGAAACACCAGATCTACCCGAGACTCAGATGCATGAAGAATGGCTCACTTACCGCAGGCTACCCAGAGATCAGAAAGAGTTTCACTTCCGGAACCCGCAGGTATTTCATGTTGACTATCTCGGACAGTAAATTCATTTTTTTTTCTTTCTTTCTTTCTTTCTTTCTTTCTTTCTATTCTTTCTTTCTTTCTCTCTTTTCTTTCTTTCTATCTACCTCTCTTTCCTTTCTTTCTTTCTTTCTTTCATATCACAAATTTCATCAATTAATCCGATCTCTCTCTCTCTCAACCGACGTTGACATGGGCAAAGTCATCTTGGAGCTTTTTTGTTGCCACACTGGAGCTGAGGGACCAGAAGGAGGCATTTGAGATAGTTGGGGCTTTGTAGCCAAAGCAAAATAACTTTCTCTTGAGAACCAAGGGCAACATTCTCATACCTGGTCAGTGGAAGGAGGACAGGCAACCCGACAGAGCCGTGTTTGGACCATGTGACTGTTTTAAGAATTAAAATTAAGTAATTAGTTAAATTTTATTTATTTATTTAATTAATTAATTCAATTAATTAGGTGAAAACCACAAAAATCTTCAGAGTCTGTTTTCACCAGCCTGTGCCAAAACGATATATCTAATGAAGCTATTCTTTGAGGAATCTACTTGCCTCAGAGTTTTACTTGCTGAGGGTCTGTCTGTCTGTCTGTCTATCTATCTATCTTTCTACTAAGTCTGCACTTCTATTCTACTAGTTTTTCTCATCATTCCTATCACCCATTTCCTCCCATGTTGACTGTATGACTATGACTTGTTGCTTATTTCCTAAGATTTTTATTAATATTGCTTCTTCATTGCTTATTTGACCCCCATGATAATCATTAAATGTTGTACCACGTGATTCTTGACAAATGTATATTTTATTTTATGTACGCTGAAAGCATATGCACCAAGACAAATTCCTTTTGTGTCCAATCACACTTGGCTAATAAAAATTCTATTCTATTCTATCTATCTCTATCTATCTCTATATCTCTATATCTGTCTGTCTGTCTGTCTGTCTGTCTGTCTGTCTATCTCTATATCTGTCTGTCTGTCTGCCTGCCTGCCTGCCTGCCTACCTACCTACCTACCTACCTACCTACCTACCTACCTACCTACCTACCTACCTATCTATCTATCTATCTATCTATCTATCTATCTATTTACCGGGGCGGCTCACAGCATATCAAAACAATAAACAATATACATATCTAAAAAGTCCAATTAATAGAGCTAAAAAACTTTAAAAACCCTAATAACATTTAAAATCATTCATTCCCATTCACACAGCAAGACATACTATACTCGTCGGCCAGGTGACTAGGGTCTTATGGCCTCGAGCCTGGTGGCACAGATAGATCTTTAAACTTTTATGGAAGGCGAGGAACCTATTACGTGGAACCCCGAAACGTTCTCTGCATCCTGCTGTAATGTCGGGCTTAACTCTGTGCGAGAGAGAGAGTTGAGGAGCTAAAGGGTAATTCTGAAACGTTTTTCATTCCAGCTCCATCAAAGAGCAAACGAATGTAAGCGGGGATTCAGGCTGATCCAAAGCATCGACAACGGCAAGGCGGTGACAAACCTTCTGCGCACGGATTTTGACCTCTCTACACTGAAGGTAAACACGCCCAGCTCCATGGGCCCCGCCCCTTTAGAACACACACACACACACAAAATATTTAGATGGATTTAGAAAAGAGGTGGGAGACCAGGGTGCCATGTTGTTTTTGTCAGATGGGCCCCCTGGACTTCCCATCCACCCCTCACCCCCCTTGCCAGCGGAGGCAAGGGTGGGCTCTAACTTACCTCGCTCGCTGCCAGTTTGCTTCCTCCTGCACCGCATGGCTGCACCTCGCATGCGCAGTGCAAAAAAATACACCCTCCCCTGCTGCACGAATCCCAGCGACCGGTTAGGTCCCACAGAGTTGGCCTTCTCCGGGTCCCGTCGACTAAACAATGTCGCTTGGCGGGACCCAGGAGAAGAGCCTTCTCTGTGGTGGCCCCGACCCTCTGGAACCAGCTCCCCCCGGAGATCAGAACTGCCCCCACCCTCCTTGCCTTTCGTAAAGTTCTTAAGACCCATCTCTGCCGTCAGGCATGGGGGAACTGAGACATCTCCCCCTGGCCTATACAGTTTATACATGGTATGTTTGTGTGGATGTTTGCTTTTAATAATGGGGTTTTTAGTGTTTTTTAAATTATTAGATTTGTTCTTACATTGTCTTTGTTGTTGTTGTGAGCCGCCCCGACTCTACGGAGAGGGGCAGCATACAAATCTAATAGATAGATAGATAGATAGATAGATAGATAGATAGATAGATAGATAGATAGATAGATAGATAGATAGATAGATAGATAGATAATTAAAAAAGCTGGATACAAGATAGCGATGCATGTGCAGTGCCCGAAACTCAGCTTCTGCACATGCGCAAGAGGGAAAAAAACTCCAGGAAAAAAATCCTCCCCAATTCCCCCCCTCCCCAAAAAATCCCCCAAATTTTCTTTTAAAAAAGATGGCGGTGCCCACAGATCAGCACTAACCAATCCAGTTCTGTGACATCATCGTGACATCACAAGCGGTTTGCACATGAAGCCACATGCATGTGTGTACCGGCCAGCTGATATTTAGCTCACACAGAAGCTCTGGGAGGGCGTTTTTTGTTTCCAGAGCGCCTCCGGGGGGGGGTCGGGGGGATTTTTACCCTCCCCTGGCTCCAGGGAAGCCGGTGGAGCCTGGGGTGGTGAAACACGAGCCTGCTGGGCCCATCAGAAGTTGGGAAACAGGCCATTTCCAGCCTCCAGAGGGCCTCCAGGGGGGCGAGGGAATAATAATAATAATTTATTAGATTTGTATGTCGCCCCCTCTCCTTAGACTCGGAGCAGCTGCTTTTGCCCTCCTCACGCATTGAATTATGGGTATGGGCACTCGTTCATGCGCAATAGCGCATGCCCACGCACTTTCGGCACCAGAGGGGAAAAAGGTTCGCCATCACTGGCCTATGATTTCAGCCAGCCACCAGGGGGCACCAGGACCTCTTCTTCTCATAGAAAGTGAACCCATCTGTCCGTAGGGAAAGTATCAATAGCTACTGGTACCGATCAGGACACCACACCGGTAGCAAATATTGAGCTGCGGGCGCAGCTTCGCATGTCCAGGGCGCAAATTTGTGTGCACAGCGCACTAGTAGCAGCAGTAGCAGCAGCAGCCTTTCGTAAGCTCCTTAAAACCCACCTCTGTCATCAGGCATGGGGGAACTGAGATATTCTTTCCCTAGGCCTTTACAATTCATGTATGGTATGTTTGTATGTATGGATGTTTGGTTTTACAATAAGGGTTTTTAGTTGTTTTAGTATTGGATTTACATGCTGTTTTTTGTTACTGTTGTTAGCCGCCCCGGGTCTACAGAGAGGGGCGGCATGCAAATCCAATAAATAAAATAAATAAATAAAATAAATAAATATATATATATGAGCACAGAACCAGCAGAGAAATGAGTTGACGATGATAGAATATCTATAGCTCAGGTTGAACTGAGTTTGGTGGTTTGTTTTACAGATGTTTCCTATCCAACTAGGTAAGTGATGACGTTACCTAATTATGAAACCTCTGCAAGCAAACCACCAAGCTCAGATAACACCTAGGACTTCACATTATTATTATTATTATTGGTGGTGTTGGTCACACAGGCAGCCAGATGTTTAGATTTGGGACATGTCACATTTGTTGACTCCTTCCCAAGGACCTGGGATGGGCAGATGTTGTTGCTTAATGGTGTTAAAGGTATAATCTCAGAATGTAAGCTGTTCCAAGTATAGCTGCCTTTTGCAATTGACTGATAGGGATTTTGTCAACGCCTCGGTAGCTATAACTCCTGAGAGCAAGGGTGAAGACAAAAGGGAATTTATTTTGTTTATTTATTTATTATATTTAGATGCCGCTCATTCCAAAGCGGACTCAGAGCGGCTAACAAATGCGATAAATACAATAATATTAAAACACAATCACAAATACATAATAAAATCAGTAATAATGATAAATAATAATTTTAAAAGAACCATACACACACAGCGGTCAATCTAATTCCAGGCTTGCTTGAAAAGCCAGGTCTTAACGGCTTTCCGGAAGATCGGTAGGGAAGAGATTCCATAGGGTCAGAGCCACCACAGAGAAGGCTCTTCCCCGAGGTCCCGCCAACCGACATTGTTTGGCAGACAGGACCTGGAGAAGGCTGGCTCTGTGGGCCCTTGCTTGCTGCAATGAGGTATGAAGGGGGAGGCGGTCCCATGAGGCAGCGTTTTGAATTGTGACTTGGAACATATATACAGTGGTACCTTCATCATACAAACTTAATTGGTTCCGGGAGGAGGTTCGTAAGGTGAAAAGTTCGTAAGACGAAACAATGTTTCCCATAGGAATCAATGGAAAAGCAAATAATGCGTGGAAATCCTTCAGGAAAATCCCAAACTTTAGAAGGGAGGTGAACAGAGGGCAGGGAGGAGCAGCTAAAGGGGACGGGTGGAAGAAGCAAGGCTAGGCTAAAGGGTGAGTGGGAAGGAAGAAAGGCAAGGGGGGCGCCCCTCCCTTTTCTTTCTTCAAAAGACACCTTTTCAGTTCCTTTGCAAGCACGTTGTTCTCTGCAAAAAATTTCCTCCCCCAAGCTGCCCCTCCCTCCTCCCTTTTCTTTCTTCAAAAGACACCCTTTCAGTGCCTTTGCAAGGACCTTGTTCTCTGCAAAAATTTTCCTCCCCCAAGCTGCCCCTCCCTCCTCCCTTTTCTTTCTTCAAAAGACACCCTTTCAGTTCCTTTGCAAGCACGTTGTTCTCTGCAAAAATTTTCCTCCCCCAAGCTGCCCCTCCCTCCTCCCTTTTCTTTCTTCAAAAGACACCCTTTCAGTGCCTTTGCAAGGACCTTGTTCTCTGCAAAAATTTTCCTCCCCCAAGCTGCCCCTCCCTCCTCCCTTTTCTTTCTTCAAAAGACACCCTTTCAGTTCCTCTGCAAGCACGTTGTTCTCTGCAAAATCTTTCCTGCTCCAAGCAGCCCCTCCCTTTTCTTCCTTCAAAAAAGGGGGAAAAAAGAAACCCCTTCATCTCAGCAGCAGCTGCTTGGTTCGTAAGGTGAAGATAGTTCGGAAGAAGAGGCAAAAAAATCTTAAACACCGGGTTCGTATCTTGAAAAGTTCGTTAGAAGAGGCGTTCGTAAGATGAGGTACCACTGTATTTGTATTTGTGTGTGTGTCTAAATGTGCATAAAGACATTGGGTAAACCAGTGTTTCCCAACCTTGGCAACTTGAAGATATCTGTATAGTCAATCTGTATAGTCTGGAAGACAGAAGGAAAAGGGGGGACATGATCGAAACATTTAAATATGTTCAAGGGTTAAATAGGGTTCAGGAGGGAAGTGTTTTTAATAGGAAAGTGAACACAAGAACAAGGGGACACAATCTGAAGTTAGTTGGGGGAAAGATCAAAAGCAACATGAGAAAATATTATTTTACTGAAAGAGTAGTAGATCCTTGGAACAAACTTCCAGCAGACGTGGTAGATAAATCCACAGTAACTGAATTTAAACATGCCTGGGATAAACATATATCCATCCTAAGATAAAATACAGAAAATAGTATAAGGACAGACTAGATGGACCATGAGGTCTTTTTCTGCCGTCAGACTTCTATGTTTCTATGTTTCTATCTGGACTTCAACTCCCACTAGTCAGGAGTGGGATTTTGGGGGGTTCTCCAACTGCACAGAATCTTAGCTAGAAGTTCTCCCGAACCCCTGCTAGCCCCCAGCGGCCCACCCCTGCAATAATTCCACCATTGCCCACTTTGCTGATTCTTGAGCCGTGACATTAATGAGTGGGCTTCCTTAATTGTCTCAACCCATCTCTTGCAGGACAATGTGGATCTGACCAAAGCCGTTGTCATGGGCCATTCTTTCGGAGGCGCGACAGCTATGCTAGCTCTGGTCAAAGAAGCCCAGTTTAAGTGAGTATCTTCCAAAACGTCTTTTTTTAAAAAAAAATAAAGAAAATTGTACCCGGTTGCACAATCTGAGGTTAGTTGGGGGAAAGATCAAAAGCAACATGAGAAAATATTATTTGCCTGAAAGAATAGTAGATGCTTGGAACAAACTTCCAGCAGACGTGGTTGGTAAATCCACAGTCACTGAATTTAAACATGCCTGGGATAAACATATATCCATCCTAAGATAAAATACAGAAAATAGTACAAGGGCAGACTAGATGGACCATGAGGTCTTTTTCTGCCGTCAGTCTTCTATGTTTCTACGTTTCTATTGCAACCTCATCATGGCTCCTTTGTCATTTGTTATTAATAAGCTCAAAGAGACAATGACAAAGGAGCCATGATGGCACAGTGGTTAGAATGCAGTATTGCAGGTTAGCTCACTGCTGGCTACGAGCAGTTTGAATCTCACTAGGCTCAAGGTTGACTCATCCTTCCATCCTTCGAAGGTCAATAAAACGAGGACTCCGATTTATGGGGGGGCAATATACTGACTTTGTAAACTACTTAGATTAGGCCTGTAAAACCAACCATCTAAAGGTTGCTATGTGTGGGAAGCTGAGGTTTTGGTTTCCTGCTACACTAAGTGCCTTGTGCTTATTTTCTTTTTTTTTCTTTTTTTAAAATAATCTTTATTAAATATTTAGATTAAAAAAGAACCATAAAAACAATAATGTGACGCAACTTACAAGACATACAAAAACATAAGCATATATAAACTTTCATATTTACAAATATATATCAGATCTTAAACACTCAATGATTTACACAAACGTCAACCATCCCGTTGCCCTTATAACCTACTTGTATCAGCCTGGTAACATATAATACTTTAATATAATTTATGTTTAATTTTCTATTTCCAAATCATAATATTTTTATAACTATAGATTATTATTATTATTATTATTAATAATAATAATAACAACAACAAAATAATAATAATAATAATAATAATAATAATAATAATAATACACAGCAAACAATATCAC